>NC_141879.1:308956304-309258695 GCF_056163025.1 Triticum urartu | reverse complement strand
TTCAAAGGAAGACCTGGGTAAAACTGCTTGCATATTGGGTATCAAGATCTATAGACATAGATCAAGACGCCTGATAATACTTTCACAAAGCACATACCTTGACATGATCTTGAAGGAGTTCAATATGGATCAGTCAAAGAAGGAGTTCTTGCCTAAGTTTTAAGGTGTGAAGTTAATACTTGAAGCTCGACCATGGCAGAAGAAAGAGAAAGGACAAAGGTCGTCCCCTATGCCTTAGCCATAGGCTCTATACGATATGCCATGCTGTCTACCACACCTGATATGTGCCTTGCCACGTGTCGGGCAAGGGGTACAAGGGCAATCAAGGAATGGATCATTGGACAGCGGTCAAAATTGTCCTTAGAGGAATAAGGAAATGTTTCTTAGTTTTGGAGGTGATAAAGAGTTCGGCGTAAAGGGTTACGTTGATGCAAGCTTTAACACCTATCCGGATGACTCTGAGTAGCAAACCAGATACGTATAGTGGAGCAACCATTTGGAATAGCTCCAAGTGGAGCGTGGAAGCAGCATATACAATATGACATAGAGATTTGCAAAGTACATATGGATTTGAATGTTGCAGACCCGTTGACTAAACCTCTTCCACGAGCAAAACATGATCAGCACCAGAACTCTATGGGTGTTCGATTCATCACAATGTAACTAGATTATTGACTCTAGTGCAACTGGGAGACTATTGGAAATATGTCCTAGGGGTAATAATAAAATAGTTATTATTATATTTCCTTGTTCATGATAATTGTCTATTGTTCATGCTATAATTGTATTGACCGGAAACCATAATACATGTGTGAATACATAGACCACAACATGTCCCTAATAAGCCTCTAGTTGACTAGCTCGTTGATTAATAGATGGTTATGGTTTCCTAACCATGGATATTGGATGTCGTTGATAACGAGATTGCATCATTAGGAGAATGATGAGATGGACAAGACCCAATCCTAAGCATAGCACAAGATCGTGTAGTTTGTTTGCTAGAGCTTTTCCAATGTCAAGTATCATTTCCTTAGACCATGAGATTGTGCAACTCCCGAATACCATAGGAATGCTTTGGGTGTACCAAACATCACAACGTAGCTAGGTGGCTATAAAGGTGCACTACAAGTATCTCCGAAAGTGTTTGTTGGGTTGGCGTGAATCGAGACTGGGATTTGTCACTCCGTATGATGGAGAGGTATCTCTAGGCCCACTCGGTAACGCATCATCATAATGAGCTCAATGTGACTAAGGATTTAGTCACGGGATCATGTGTTACGGAACAAGTAAAGAGACTTACCGGTAACGAGATTCAACAAGGTATAGGGATACCAACGATCGAATCTCAGGCAAGTAACATACCGATGGACAAAGGGAATTGTATACGGGATTAATTGAATCCTCGACATCGTGGTTCATTCGATGAGATCATCGTGGAGCATGTGAGAGCCAATATGGATATCCAGATCCCGCTATTGGTTATTGGCCGGAGAGGTGTCTCGGTCATGTCTGCATGGTTCCCGAACCCTAGGGTCTACAGACTTAAGGTTCGGTGACGCTAGAGTTGTAATGGGAATAGTATGTGGTTATCGAAGGTTGTTCGGAGTCCGGGATGAGATCCCGGACGTGACAAGGAACTCTGAAATGGTCCGGAGGTGAAGATCGATATATTGGACGAAGGGTATTGGAGTCCATAATTTTTCCGGGAGTACCGGGTGACGACCAGCGTGACTGAAAGGAGTTTCGGAGGCCCCGGCAAGCGTTGGGGGGCCTTATGGGCCAAGGGGAGGGGGCACACCAGCCCACTAAGGGGCCGTGCGCCCCTTCCACCCCATCTCACATAACCTGGAGAGGTGGGGGCGCCTCCCCTAGGGCAGCCGCCCCTCCCGGCTTGGGGGGGCAAGTTTCCTAGGAGTGGGGGCGCCCAAACCCATCTAGGGTTTCCCCTGTAGCCACCGCCCCTCCCCTAGGGAAACCCTATGGCGCCTCCTCATCCCCTCTTCCCCCTATATATAGTGAGGGAGATAGAGGGCAGCCGCACCCTTTCCCCTGGCGCAGCCCCTCCCTCCTCCAACACCTCCTCCTCCTCCTCTGTAGTGCTTGGCGAAGCCCTGCCGAAGAACCGCAAGCTCCACCACCACGCCGTCGTGTTGCCGAAGCTCTCCCTCAACTTCTCCTCTCCCCTTGCTGGCTCAAGGAGGAGACGTCCCCAGGCTGTACATGTGTTGAATGCGGAGGCGCTGTCCGTTCGGCACTTGGATCGGATCTTCCATGATTTGAATCACCGAGAGTACGACTCCATCGACCGCATTCTTGTAACGCTTCCGCTTAGCGATCTTCAAGGGTATGAAGATGCACTCCCTCTCTCTTGTTGCTAGCATCTCCTAGATTGATCTTGGTGACACGTAGGAATTTTTTTGAATTATTACTACGTTACCCAACAGGGTTACTAGAGTAATAGAAGCTTAAACCCTAGTTTACGCGTTGGTTCATAAGGGGCTGATTTGGATCCACATGTTTAATACTATGGTTATATTTATCTTAATTCTTCTTTCGTAGTTGCGGATGCTTGCAAGAGGGGTTAATCATAAGTGGGAGGCTTGTCCAAGTAAGGACATCACCCAAGCACCGATCCACTTACATATCAAATTATCAAAGTAACGAAAGCGAATCATATGAGTATGATGAAAACTAACTTGATGATAATTCCCATGTGTCCTCGGGAGCGCTTTGCTTTATATAAGAGTTCGTCCAGACTTGTCCTATGCTATAAAAAGGATCGGGCCACCTTGCTGCACCTTAGTTACACTTTTTACTTGTTACCCATTACGAATTACCTTGCTACCAAACTACATGTTACCGATAATTTCAGTGCTTGCAGAGAATATCTGTTGAAAACCGCTTGTCATTTCCTTCTGCTTCTCGTTGGGTTTGACACTCTTACTTATTGAAAGGACTATGATTGATCCCTATAATTGTGGGTCATCAGTAGCTAATAGAGCCAAACTCTGGAGTCCATGGTTCGATTGTCAGTAGTCCATGATACATCTCCAACGTATCTATGATTTTTTTATTGTTCCATGCTATTATACTATCAATCTTGGATGTTTTATATACATTTACAATCCCAGGCACGCCCTGGTGGGTTGTGCCCTCCGGCCGACCTCCGGTGCCCCTCTTCTGGTATATAAGTCATTGACCTAGAAAAAATAGGAGGAAGACTTTCGGGATGAAGCGCCGCCGTCTCGAGGCGGAACTTGGGCAGGAGCACTTTTGCCCCCTGGGGGAGCGATTCTGCCGAGGGAACTTCCCTGCCGGAGGGTGAAATCATCGTCATCATCATCACCAACAACTCTCCCATCTTGGGGAGGGCAATATCCATCAACATCTTCAACAACACCATCTCCTCTCAAACCCTAGTTCATCTCTTGTGTTCAATATTTGTACTGGAACCTTAGATTGGTGCTTGTGGGTGACTAGTAGTGTTGATTACATCTTGTAGTTGATTACTATATGGTTTATTTGGTGGAAGATTATATGTTCAGATCCAATATGATATTTAATACCCCTCTGATCTTGAGCATGATTATCATTTGTGAGTAGTTACTTTTGTTCTTGAGGTCACGGGAGAAATCTTGTTGCAAGTAATCATGTGAACTTGATATGTGTTCGATATTTTGATGGTGTGTATGCTATGATTCCCTTAGTGGTGTCATGTGAACGTCGACTACATGACACTTCACCACATTTGGGCATGAGGGAATGCATTGTGGAGTAGTTATTAGATGATGGGTTGCGAGAGTGACAGAAGCTTAAACCCTAGTTTATGTGCTATTCCATAAGGGACCGATTTGGATCCAAAAGTTTAATGCTATGGTTAGATTTATTCTTAATACTTTTCTCGTAGTTGCAGATGCTTGCGAGGGGGTTAATCATAAGTAGGAGGTTTGTTCAAGTAAGAACATCACCTAAGCACCGGTCCACCCACATATCAAATTATCAAAGTAGCAAACACAAATCAAACCAACATGATGAAAGTGACTAGATGAAATTCTCGTGTACCCTTAAGAACGCTTTGCTTACTATAAGAGAACATATTGTCCTGTACTTTGCCTCAAAAGGATTGGGCTACCTTGCTGCACTTTTGCTACTATTACCGTTACTTGCTTGTTACCAATTATCTTGCTATCAATCTACTCATTACTTATAATTTTAGTGCTTGCAGACAATACCTTGTTGAAAACCACTTGTCATTTCCTTCTGCTCCTCGTTGGGTTCGACACTCTTACTTATCGAAAGGACTACAATTGATCCTCTATAGTTGTGGGTCATCAAGGCTATTTTCTAGCGTCATTTCTGGGGAGTGAAGTGCTCTTGGTATGTGGAAATCGGCAAGGAAAAATTATTACTACATGCTGAAATTTATTGTCACTTATCACTATGGAAAACAATCCTTTGAGGGGTTTGTTCGGGGTATCTTCACCTTGACCGAAAGCACAAATAGTTACTCCCCAACCTACTTCACCTACTGAAAATATTGGTTCTGAAATTCCTTCGGATATGATAGAACAACTGCTAGCTAATCCTTATGCAGGAGATGGAACCGAACATCCTGATATGCACTTGATATATGTGGATGAAATTAGTGGATTGTTTAAGCTTGCAGGTTTACCCGGAGATGAAGCTTAGAAGAAGGTTTTCCGTTTATCTTTGAAGGGAAAAACATTGGCATGGTATAGGCTATGCGACTATATTGGATCTTGGAATTGGAATCGATTGAAATTGGAATTTCATTAGAAATTTTATCCTATGCATTTAGTTCATCGTGATCGGAATTATATATATAATTTTTGGCCTCATGAAGGAGAAAGTATCGCTCTAGCTTGGAGGAGGCCTAAGTCAATGTTATATTCATGCCCCAATCATGGGCTCTCAAGAGAAATTATCATTCAGATTTTTTATGCTCGGCTTTCTCGTGATGATCAATCCATGCTTGATACTTCTTGTACTGGTTCCTTTATGAAGACTATTGAATTCATGTGGGATCTTTTAGAAAGAATTAAACACAACTCTGAAGATTGGGAACTCAATGAAGGTAAAGAGTCTATAGAGGATCATGTGGGGAAAGAAGCCTTGATCTCTCATACATACACCGAGCGCCTAGGAACCTCCACTCCCACCAACATGAAGTTTGATCTCAACGCTTTAATTCAACCCAAAGTCAACCTTGATCATCTTATAGATCCTTCCTCAAGAACCGAAATCGACAATATCATCAAGGAAACTCCCGTGGACCGTGCTCCTAGACCAGATGGTTTTAATGGTGTGTTCCTCAAAGCATGCTGGCCTATCATTAAGCAAGACTTCTACTCTCTATGTGACCAATTCCATGAAGGCAAGCTCAATCTATAGAGTATTAATGGTGGACTTATTATGCTAATTCCGAAAAATGCCTCACCAGCCACAATCAATGATTACAGACTCATTACGCTACTTAACTGTTGTCTGAAACTTATCACCAAACTTCTGGCCAATCGTCTACAACAAATCATCTTGCAGATCATACATCGCAATCAATATGGTTTTATCAGAGGGCGATCTATACATGACTGTCTTGCTTGGGCCTTACAATATATTCACCAATGCCAAGCATCCAAATAGCAAATTGTTCTACTAAAATTAGACTTTGCAAAGGACTTCGACATGATTGAACATGAACCCCATAATTCAAATCATGAAGTGCACGGGCTTTAACAAAAAAAGTGGCTGTCTTGGATTAGGAGCATCTTCTCCACTGGTCGCTCGTCGGTGCTACTCAATGGGGTCCCAGGACGACAATTTCACTGCCGCTGTGGTGTCCGGCAGGGTGACCCATTGTCCCCACTAATTTTTGTGCTGGCAGTGGATCTCCTTCAGACAGTAATTAATGATGCCTTCCGACGTGGGCTGATAAAATTGCCATTCGCATACAGGGGACAGATGGACTATCCGGTTATACAATACACCAATGACACAATCTTGCTTATGCCTGCATGCACCAAACAAGCGAAAATTATTAAAGGCATCCTTTCGGACTATGCTCAATCCATTGGGCTTAAGATAAATTTCCACAAGTCCACACTCATCCCAATCAATTTGGATGACGAGCTCACCTCTCGCATCGCTGCCATCTTTGGGTGCTCGGTTGGCTCCATGCCATTTACATATCTAGGGCTCCTAATGGGGACCTCGTGCCCCACAATCCAAGACCTCATGCCTATTGTTCGTATGGCGGAACGCAGACTTACTTCCATGCTATCCCTCATGACATATGGTGGAAAGCTCACCCTCCTGAATTCCACAATCACATCCCTAATGATCTATGCGATGTGCACCTTTAAATTCTCACCAAAACTCATTGAAATGCTGGACAAGATCAGAAGACAATGCCTCTGGACAAAGAAAACAGAGCAAGGAGATAAATGCAATTCTCTAGCGGCCTGGGATATGGTATGTAAACCCAAGAAACATGTCGATCTAGAGGTTATCGACATCCAGATTCAAAATGAGGCTTCGCTTATGAAGGTCCTCCACAAGTTCTACAACAAAATGGACATCCCATGGGTGCAAGTTACGTGGGACACGTACTACAATCAGAAAGTACCACATGCCACTGACTTAGTCGGATCGTTCTGGTGGTGTGATATCCTCAAACTTTCACCAACTTTCCGTGGGATCTCACGAGTCAACATTGTCTATGGCTCCACTGCCCTCTTCTGGAAGGATTTGTGGTCTGATGACACTCTGCTTGACATGCACCCATGTGCGTTCTCCTTTGCCCTTAAGGAGGATGCCTCGGTCCGAGAGTTCTTGCAAAACACATCACTTCATTAGGCATTCCATCTTCCTCTAACTCCACAGGCGCATGCAGAGGTGAAAGAACTTCAGGCACTCTCCACACATGTCTCTCCCACAACCACGACGACCGATGTCTGCCATTACATGCGGGGAAGGCTTAATTCAAATCCACCGACTACTGTCGCTTCTACTATCGGGATGTACCAACTCATCAAGCATTCACATGGTTGTGGAGATCAAAATGTGTAATGAAGATCAAGGTTTTCGGCTGGTTGCTGGTTAATGATAGGCTCAACACAAGGAATATGCTGCTGAGACATCACTATAACATCGGGGATGATCACAACTGCTTACTATGTGGACTAAACATTGAAGAAATGGTGGATCACATGATATTCACATGCTCATTCAGCAAACTTTGCTAGGAGCAATTGAACATACAATGGGGCCCCCTTGTTTGCCGTCTACAACTACTCCAAGCCCAAAAAGACAAGCAAGACTCCACACTATTCATGGAAAAATTCCTCACATCTGCTTGCAGTATTTGGAAGGACAGGAATAATAAGCATTTCAGAGCAATTGATCCCACTTTCATCTCCTAGCTGGCTAGGTTTAAAACAGACTTTGAGCTGCTTCAACACAGAGTTAAAGAGGCATATAGGACTCTGGTGCTCTCATTATCAACACACTACATTAGCACATTTGGACTTTGCCTTTCGTGTACCCTCCTGGTGCCCAAAATGGGGCCTTGAGTAGCTTGTAATTAAACATGTAACCTTTGTACAGTCTACTATTTTAATGAAAATCTCAGAGTAGGAGCCTTTCCTACAGTTACTTGGTCAAAAAACAAAGGCAAAGAGTCAGGTATTAAGCTCAAGTATGATTGTGTTAAATCTTGTATGAATACCGATGCTTTTCAAAAGTTTAGCACTAAATATGGACTTGACTCTGAGATAGTAGCCTCCTTTTGTGAATCATTTGCTACTCATGTTGATCTCCTTAAGGAGAAGTGGTTTAAATATCACCCACCTATTAAAGAAGAAACTACGGAACTGGTAATAGCTAAAGATGAAACTATTATCTATAATGTTGAACCGGTTGTTCCTACTGCTTATATTGAAAACCCACCTTTCCCTGTTAAGATAAAGGAACATTCTAAGGTCTCAACCGTGGTGAATAAAAGTAAAATTAGAGCACCTAAACCTGCTGAACAAATTAAAGTAGAACCACTACAAAAAAAAGACACATCCGTGACATTTTGGGCCAAACGAAATTTTTTCTGTCATACATATGACACTTCTGTGACGATAATTGTGACAAAACCCGGTATCATCATAGATGTGGTGGGCTCCTACTTCTATGACAAAAAATCATGACATAAAATTGGCTTTTCGTCCTGGGCGGGCCAGAGACGCAGCTGCATGACATTCTTTGGGCCGTCCATGACGGAAAAAACCGTGGTAGAAGCGAGGGCAAGGAAAATTTCGGGGAGTTCTCGGTTACGGTGGGAGGTCGGGGGCCGAGCGATGCACGTTTCTCTTGTACACGTACGCACATGTGTGCGAGGCGTTGGCTGTAAATGAACCCGAGCGAGGCGTTGGGCTCTAACTGAACCCGAGCGATTGCACTGCAGGCTATGCATTACTGAACCTGAGCGATCGATCGATGGCTGTTAACTGAACCCGATCGAGCGATTCCTTCGCTACTGCTGCTAACTGAAGCCGATCGATGCTGCCTCTGGGATGAACAGTGAGCATTGCAGGGGGGGGGGTGGTTGGATGAACAGTGAGCGGTGGCGTTGCCTCCGAATGAACATGACCCCATGGTGTGGTGGAGGGCTGGATGAATAGTAGATGGTGGAGGGGTGGTTGAACAGGACCCCGTGGTGTGGAGGGCTGGATGAACAGTAGACGGTGGAGGGGTGCCCGTGGAGGGGTGGTTGAATAGTAGCCGGTGGAGTAGCGCGCGGTGGAGGCTGGATGAACAGGAGCCCGTGGAGGCTGGAGGAGGTCGATAGTGGAGATGAACAGTATCCCGTCGAGTCCCGTTTTGTGGTATGCCACACCCCTCCCGATGAACAGGACCCCCGTTTTGACCGTCGCGCTCCAACACAAGTCCGTTTCGTCCGTTTTGCGGTATGCCACACCCCTCCTGATCAACAGGACCCCCGTTTCGACCGTAGGAGGTCCGTTTCCTCCGTTTTGCGGTACGCCACACCACTCCCGATCAACAGGACCCCCCGTTTCGACCGTAGGAGGTCCGTTTCCTCCGTTTTGCGGTACACCAGACCCCTCCTGATCAACAGGACCCCGTTTCCAACGTAGGAGGTCCGTTTCCTCCGTTGTGCGGTACGCCAGGCCTCGTTTCCATCGCCTGTTCCGTCCAAGCCCTCCCGATGAACACGACCACGCATTCCGTTCCGACCCAGCCGGTTGGATCCCACGCATTCCGTTGCCTCCCGATGAACACGACGCATTCCGTTGCCTCCCCATGAACACGACAACGACGCTGTTTATCCGTTCCGACCTAGCCATGTACACGAGCCCTGGCCGTACGTATGCGCGAGTGGGCGTTCGAGACCCCGCTCGTATGTACACATACGTGGCCGTATTTTCTTTCTTGCACCCTGGCCGCTGTACGTACATGTACATGCTACGTGTGCGCCTCTACTACGACACGTACGCGCCTCAACTACGACACGTGCGCGCCTCTACATCCACCAGTATATATGTACGTACACGTTCGTGACCAGAATGACAACGCTACATACGCTTCGACCAGGTGGGTCCCGACTGTCACGCACTTCCTTGCCTGCAAAGATGTAGCTGGTGGGTCCCAGCAGTCAGGGGGCGAATCGTTTTTTTTTGCCCGGACGCACTTCCTTGCGTGTGAAGATGTAGCTGGTGGGTCCCAGCAGTCAGGGGCGAACGTTTTTTCGCAAAATATGGTGGCCCGTCCGGTGGGTCCCCACTGTCAGGTGGAGGAATAATTATTTTGCATGTAATAAGGAGGCACTTCCTTGCTGTGGCCGTGGACCCAGCTCTCAGCCTCTCCACGTATAGTCCACGTCCAATGGAAGCTGTTCCTTGACCACGTTGACCACGTCGCGCCGAGAGCACCAGGGCGGTGGACGACGGCGAGGCCTAGGAAGGGGACGACGCGGAGCCGGGGAAGACGTGACAGTGGATGCCTGCGCGTAGAGGAGTACGAGGGTTCACTGGTTCGCTGCAGTGTGAGGCTGTCGTCGCCGCAGAATAACAGGGGGTGTGGGTGAGTAGATGGATGGCCTGGCCAGCGGTTGGAGTAGTAGGGGGCGGTGAGGCCTCCGCCGCATCGCAGCCGGCCATGGGAGGCAGGAGCACGAGGCACGACCGGCGCTGGTTTGGGCGGCTAGAGCAAGAAGACCAGAGGTTGAAGAAGCACTACGGCCGTTGGATGGACATCGTACAGTCACTGGAGCTAGAATCGTGCATATTGACTAAGTTGACAAAGCCCTCCGTCCCCTTCAACTTAGTAGGCCCACAAGTCAGCCTCCCACGAAGGTGGGTCCCAGCTAGCAGGGGGGTATTCATTTTTTTGAGCGTAATAAGGAGGCACTTCCTTGCGTGCGAGGATATAGCTGGTGGGTCCGAGCTTTCAGCGGTGGTAACGTTTCTTTCACGAAATACAGAGGCCCTTTCGGTGGGTCCCTCATGTCAGGTGGAGGAATCATTATTTTGCGCGTAATAAGGAGGCATTTCCTTGCGTGCGGCCGTGGGCCCAGATGTCGGCCTCTCCATGTACAGTCCACTTCAGATGCATGTCGGTCATTGACCACGTTGACCAGGCCGCGCCGAGAGCACCTGGGTGGTGGACGACAGTGAGGCCTAGGAAGGGAACGACACGGAGGCAGGGAAGACTCGTCAGTTGTTTCCCACGCGGAGGGGAGTACGACTGTACGAGGGTTTACTGGTTCGTCTGCCGTCGCCGGAGAATAATAGCAGGTATGGGTGAGTAGAGGGATGGCTAGGCCAGCGATGGGAGTATGGTGGGGCGGTGAGGCCTGCGCGACAGCACAGCCAGCCGCGGGGAGGAGGGAGCAGGCAGTCCCGCCGGCGCTTGTTTGAGCGGCTGGAGCAGGAAGAGCAGAGATTGAAGAAGCATGACGGTCGTTCGATGGACATCCAACAGTCACTGCTTGTGCGTCAACCTTTTTTTAGGAAAGCTTCAAATCTGTGGAAAACAGCATACAACCCATCTGCCATTATTTCTAATAATTTACAGCCCATTTGCTAATTCTTAAGGTTTTTTTGGAGGCCATATTCTTTTTGTTAGCATTACAGCCCATATTGTGGCCACGGTTAAAAAATTATACGAAATTTTGCATATTTTGGTGCGGTCCGAACTATTTTTAATCCCGAAATTTCGACTCACATTCAAACTGATTTTAAAAATAAATGTATATCAATATAAAATCCAACAAATTCTCCACGCATAAAAATTAATGTAATTTAAAATCTTGAAATGAAAAAAAAGATATTTGAAACTAATTGCCGGTTTGATGTGTTTTAAAAATGTACAACCCATTTCTCATTACTGATGGGCCATTTTCTTGGCCAGCCGAATGAAAGCTCTCCTCGTCTTGAAAGATTTGCAGCCCAACATGCCTGACAAAGCGACTTACTTGGCAAATCACGAAAAAACTGGGCTGTGGCCGTGGACCCAGCTGTCAGCCTCTCCACGTACAGTACTCTTCCGATGGAAGTCATTCCTTGACCACGTTGACCACGCCGCGCGGAGAGCACCACGGCGTTGGACGATGGCGAGGCCTAGGAAGGGGACGACGCGGAGCCGGGGAAGACGCGGCAGTGGAAGCCCGCGTGGAGAGGAGTACGAGGGTTCACTGGTTCGGCTGCCGTCGCCACAGGGCCTAGCCAGCAGTGGGAATAGTAGGGGGCGGTGAGGCCTCCGCGGCAGCACAGCCGACCACGGGAGGCAGGAGCATGCGGCACGACCGGTGCTGCTTAGGGCGGCTGGAGCAAGAAGACCAGAGGTTGAAGAAGCACTACGGCCGTTGGATGGACATCGTACGGTCAATGGAGCTAGAATCGTTCATATTGACTAAGTTGACAAAGCCCTCCGTCCCCGTCAACTTAGTAGGCCCACAAGTCAGCCTCCCACAATGGTGGGTCCCAGCTAGCAGGGGGTATTCATTTTTTTTGTGCGTAATAAGGAGGCACTTCCTTGCGTGCGAAGATATAGCTGGTGAGTCCGACATGTCAGTGGGGGGAATGTTTTTTCACGAAATACAGAGGCCCTTCCGGTGGGTCCCAGCTGTCAGGTGGAGGAATCATTATTTTGCGCGTACAGTCCACGACCGATGGATGTCGTTCATTGACCACGTTGACCAGGCCGCGCCGAGAGCACCATGGCGGTGGACGATGGCAAGGCCTAGGAAGGGAACAACACAGAGCCGGGGAAGACTCGACAATGGTTGCCCACGCGGTGGGGAGTACGAGGGTTTACCGGTCCGGCTGCCATCGCCGGAAAATAACAGGAGGTGTGGGTGAGTAGAGGAATGGCCTGGCCAGCAATGAAGTAGGGTGGGGCGGTGCGGCCTGTGCGGCAGCACAGCCGGCCACGGCAGGCGGGAGCAGGCAGTCCCACCGGAGCTGGTTTGGGCGGCTGGAGCAAGAAGATCAGATATTGAAGAAGCAGCACGGCCGTTGGATTAACATCCAACGGTCACTGCTGCTAGAATCGTTTGTGGACTAAGTTGACAAAGCCAAAGTACACGTCAACCTAGTAGACCCACAAGTCAGCCTCCAAATCTGTCCCAAACAGCATACAACCCGAAATTTCTAGCCAGATTCAAATTAATTTTAAATCTAAATATACCTTAATTTAAACTCAATGAAATTTTACCCGCACAAAAACAATGAAATTTAAAATATTAAAATCCGAAAGAAAACAGTATTTTGGAACTAATTGCCTGTTTGCTGTATTTTTTCATTTTATAGCCCATTTATTATTACTTATAGACCATTTCTTATTACTTATAGCCCATTTTCTGGGCAAAATGCATCCCTCCGCGTCTTGAAAGATTTCCGGCCCAGCAGGGCGTACAAAAGCAAGTAGGCCTACGTTGGTTATTCTGCAAAAAAAACAAAATAGCTGGCTAGCCATTTTCAGAAAGGAAAAAAACAAACTGGGCTGGTCATGTGCTAAACATACGAAATAAAAGCCTGGGCTAGACGGGCCACGAGTCCCGCACAACCCAGTTGATACCCTTCTCCGTCCCGAAAAAACAAAATTACTGCGCGCGCTGCTGGTTCCCTACTGTCATCCTCACCATGCACAGTCATCTCCTTATTCCTCTCGGTTGTTGACCATGTTGACAACACTGGAGGGCCGCGCCACGGCGAGCGAACCAAGGCGGAGGACGATGGTGAGGCCTCAGACGGGAACGAACAGGAGCCACGGAAGATCACAGCCAGCTGTGGGAGGTGGGAGCAGGCGGTCCCGCCGGCGTTGGTTTGGCTTTGGCGGCTCGAGGAAGAAGAGACTGAAGAAACGCGACAGACGTTGAATGTCAATCCAACGGTCAAGGTTGGCACAATCGTTTGTTGACTAAGCGGACACCATGTAGCATACTTTTTTATATATAGAAAGAAAATCAAAGACTTGGGAAGGCGTACAGAACAAGCTAGTGTACCAGTAAAGAGACGTTGGCGAGTTTTAGAAAAAAGAAAGACGTACTCCTGTAGCTAGTTCGAATCCAAACCTAGACTATGACTATATATGGTGCTATGCTACTCTGCAAGTAATGAAACTAACATATCCAACGTTCACTTCCCCTCTACTCTACTTACTCTGCCTAGCATCAGAAGCTCTAGCCGCAGCAACCATGTCCGCTGGCTGCTCATCCACCTGCTCTTCAGCAGGCAACAACCAGATATGCGCCAAGTTGCCACCCGTACCATCGCCTGTGGGTCTCATCACATCCCCGCCGGCACGCGCACCGCAGCCGATTGCTCATCGCAACCTGCTGCCGTTGGTGTGGTGCTACTGCTGGAAATCACGCAGAGTCATCCGTCGCGTCTCAACCACAATCCAAAACCCTGGTCGAGTCTTCTACAAATGCCCGAATCATAGGGTAATAATATGTTTAAGTGTTGTTCTGCTGCTTTCAGTTGCTGATTTTTTTAATAGTTTGGTTGATGATCTTCCAATTTGATTCGTGCATAAAAGGGAAGATTCGTGTGATTTGTATTTCCGGGAAGTTGCTGATGTGGGGGAATGCAACTACGCTGATTATTTGGTTAGCCGAGGAATCCCAATACCAACTGGTTGGGGTGTTGGACAAGTAAATGAAGGAATGACAGAAGAGGAAGATGCAGAGCAGAAGGTTAAAGATGCAGTCCCTCTTATCATGGCCAAGCAACAGCTGCTGAACGGTCTTGACAGCAATGAGGAGATGAAAGAGCTTGTGAAGATAATGGGCAAAATCGATGTGCTCTGTAGGATGATTGTCTCTTTATTTGCAGTGTATGTAGCACTCGTGATGTATTCAGTGGCTACGACATGAGCACTTTGCTGAAACTAGTAATGAATGAAACCTGTGTAGCAGGCTGGATGTAGTGTTGCGAACATCTAATGATTTCTATTAACAGAAATCAGGGGGTAACCCCTTTTGCTCATATAAATAAATAAATAGCAGAGGACCTGTCGGGTCAGCTTTGTTCTCATTCGAAGACGTCGAGCAAATTGTAGTCCAACAACAAACTATGTCATCAAATTCAAGTTTCACAGCCAAATATGAGTACAACTAAACAACAATGTAATCATGTTTTAGTTGTCATACAATCACCAAACACAAATTAGCATACATAACAAGTGATGTTCTCGTAGCAAAATACTAAACAACATGTTCATCAGGTTTCAGTTGTCATAGCAAACACAATTTCACATTGTAGATAAAAAACGTCTTCTGATAGGCAAATACGACAAAAGCAATGTAATCATCATCCGCAGCAGCAGCGTCAACATCTTCGCCATGTGTATCAGTCTGGATCGTCATTCCCCACGGTGTCATCTTCTTCTTCGTCCTCAACGTCCTCGAACGTTGGCTTCTTCTTGATCAACTCTGTATGTCGACTGCACGACAAGCAATCTTTTAGCCGGCGTCATTGACGTGATGGTTCTCAAAGATATTAGGAACATCTGTGTTATCTTGTACATCAGGAGCAGTGTAAGCATCATCTTGTTGTGCAACTTCATTAAATGAATTCCTCTGCTCAAACCTTTGCAATACTCTCCAGTAATCGCTACGTGCAAATGTGTCTTCCAAGAAAAATATATTTGTTGCTTGATTTGCCAAAATAAAAGGCTCGTTGGTCTGGTACGCCGCCTTGACATTGATGGATTTGAAATAATCATCAGCTCTGGGTTTTGCGATCCTGGAAAACAGGTTATACCAACGATAGCACAACAGAACCACACACCGATTATCCTCGAAACTGGAGATATACTACAACTGAACAATGTCTGTTATGTTAGCATACATTTCAGTTGTCTCTTTGTCATATGTATCCATGCTCATGATGGCACTATTTTGTGTCTTCCTGCCTTCGTCTTATGCAAGGGTGTTGTAGCGCACATCTCCAACAACGCAAGATTCATAATGTCTTACTCGAGTATCAGGACCCATTGCTAGTGAGTAAAGGGCATCATCAACTGCCTGCCCATCCTCCTGCATCTTCTTAACCTATGGTTAGAAAATAGACAAGCTGATCATGTTATGTACTCAATATATTAAAAAAACTGACAATGCACTTCAAAAGCTTACATGATTCTTGAACCATTTCGCAAATCCTGCCATAACCAGTTTGTCAGTGTTTCTTGGATTTTGCGGCAGTAACTCCTCTTTGTAGATGCTGCACAACATAGTGATCGCGTCAAACATCTAAATATATAAGAATGTGCTGCAAGTTTAGTAGATTACGATGTATAAGCTGTAGTACTGCACTTACTTGATATAAGGTAGTATCTCATGACAGTTATTCAACACATACCAAACCATTGTGTCCAAATCTTTAGGTTTGTCCTCTTGTTGACTCTTCCCTGTAACTCGAACAGAATAATCGAAAACATTGAGCCCGGTATTGTCTTCACCCACCTCTTTGCTAAGCTGATCAACTGTTTTAATGTATTTTGAGCAGAATGTCAACGCTTCTGTAGCAATGTAGGCCTCTGCAATGGAACCCTTGGGTCTAGCTCTGTTCCTAACATAGCCCTTGAAATTTCCTAGCCGCCTTTCAATAGGGTACATCCAGACATACTGTACTGGACCTCTAAGTAGTGCCTTAGCAAGTAGATGAACAGCCAAATGCACCATCACATCAGAGAAGGCTGGAGGATATATCTTCTCAAGGTCGCATAGGATAGTTGGTATCTTGTCTCTAAGACGCTCCAAAACATCTATCCTGATATTCCTACTGCAGAGTTCCCTGAAGAATTGTCCCAACTCTGCAACTGCTCTGCATAAGTCAGGGCGGCCCAATCCTCTAAGGATAATAGGTAAAATCCTTTGAAGTAGGATGTGGCAGTCATGAGTTTTCAACCCTTGTACCTTGTTTCCATCTGCACTGACTCTCCTTTCAGGGTTGGAAGCAAATCCTTGTGGGAATCTCACACGTGATAGGACCTCGCAGAATTCTTTTCTTTTTACCTTGTCCAAGATGTACACAGCTGGTGCCATATCCCATGGTTTACCTTCATCTTGCACCTGCAAATCCTTTCTGATACCCAGGTGTGTCAAATCAATCCTAGATTTTAAGGTATCTTTCGTCTTGCCTTCAATATTAAGAAGTGTGCCGATAATGCTGTCACATATATTTTTCTCGATGTGCATCACATCAAGATTATGCCGCAGATCCAAATCTTTCCAATACTCCAAGTCCCTCAAAGTGGACCTGCGGGTAAACAATAATCTCTCTTCTACCCTGCCACACTTCCTTTTCCCGCTACCATTACCAGGATGGTTTCCTGGTGTAATATGCCTGACCTTATCTAATTTCACTTGAAACTCATCGGCGGTGAGCCTCTTTGGCGCATCACGGTTTTCATGCTTTGCATTGAACACATGTCTTCGGTATTTTCTAGGATGCGGCTTGTCCTTGGCAAGGAAACGGCGGTGTCCAATGTAATAGATCTTGCTAAGTATTGCGTATGACAACGGATTCCTGTCACAGTGAACACATGCATTGTAACCATGTGTCGTTCGCCCTGACATAGTGCCCAAAGACGGATAATCATTGATGCACCAAATTATGACAGCATGCAGAAAGAAATCAGCTGGTGGGCTGCTATATAGGTCTCGAGTGAGAACACCCTTCCATAGCTGTTGAAGTTCCTCCACAAGAGGCTCCATGAACAAATCAAAATCCTTTCCAGGACTTTTTGGACTTGGGATGAGCAAGGCCATCATGTAGTTTGATTCTTTGGTGCAGACATTTGGAGGCATGTTGTAAGGGATAACAAGCACTGCCCACATGCTATTTGTGGCGCTCTGGTGGCCAAATGGGTTAAATCCATCTAAAGCTAAGCCAAGTCTAATGTTTCTCGGGTCGGCGGCAAACTCTTTGTGTTTATCACTGAAGCTTTTCCACTCACTACCATGAGATGGATGGCTCATTACATTCTGATCTCTGTACTCCTGGTTCATAGAATGCCACAATACATCCTCTCTTGTTTCAGCATCATGAAACAACCTCTGCAGTCTTGGTGTAATTGGAAAATGTCTCAGAACATTATGAGGAATCCTCTTCACAACATCGCCATCTTTCCATCTTGATGATTTGCATTTCGGTCATTCACTTAAGTTGGCATAATCCTTCCGGAACAGAACACAATTATTCTTACAAACATGGATCATATCATATCCAATTCCAACTTCACGAAGGAAATTATTCATTTTACTATAGGTGTGTGGCAGCTCAGACGCATCTGGGAAAGATTTGCGGAAAGTAGCCAACATCGCATCGAATGATTTGTTGGTCATCCGCTCAGATGTCTTCACCTGAAGAAAGGTGACCATAGCTGAGAATACTGACAGCTTATTTCCTAGGGTGACAGCAACGTTGCATTGTTCCAACATGCGGGCCCATGTTTTTCTTCTGCAGGTGAAAGTTCACGGAATTCATGAGCATTTCGTAGCATTGTTTCAGTGTTTGTCAAACTCACTGGCTCCGCCACCACCACCTCCTCCTCCTCTTCCAGCTGAGCATCAGGCAGATCAAGATGGTGATCTGCTGCTTCCACGTAGTCAATAACATTGACGTTCACAGCTTCACCATGATGAACCCACCTAGTATATGTGACCGACATCCCATACAAGTGTAGATGATTTTGCACAGTTGACTGGGGTCTTGTAACTGAATTCATACAACTACTACACAGGCAGAGCACATCTGATTTTGGACCACCGTACTCAGCTCTGATAAAGTTCATGAAGTTTTCAACCCCCTCGACATATGCAGCGGAGAATCTTCAAGTAGAAGTTATCCAAGTCCCGTCCATCTGTTAGACATACAAATTAGTTCTTCTACTAGATATTACAGGAAAAACATATATGCTTTTTATGAAGTCCAGAAGAAAAATACCTAGGTCGATGTCTAAAGCTATGGCAAGATATTTGGACAAGCAGATCTAAGTGATGAAATATATGTAAAGCTAATTCAGCAAAGAGATTTGAGTGCCAAATTATGGCAGGCTGTTTCAGCAGTCAATGAGGCCGAGCACACAGCCATCGAACTATCGAAGGCCATCGCAGCAACAAAGATCGAGTATAAAATGGTGTAGAGCTATTTCACCTAACAGATTGGCTACTAGACCATGGCAATCTACGTCACAATAAATATATGGCAGGATATTTTAGCAACTAATCGGCCTTGGCATGCCATCTCAGCTAAGCAGATTGAGTGCAGAATAGGGCAAGGAAGCTTCTTAAGCAGAGCATATTGACAGTAAACTACTTCGGCAAACAGTGAGATTAACAGCGTCTATCAGCTAACATTCAGTGCTACACCAACATGAACGGGGCCTCAGTCTAGAATGCGCATACCGTGGGAGAAGCTGACCGCCGTGCGTCTCCACACGAACGTCGCCAGCGGTGGCGGCGCTGACCACCATGCACCTCCACAAGAACGTAGCCAGAGGTGGCGGCATGGCTAGAGGACGGCAGTCTACGAGAGCATACTGTGGGAGCGAGAGGATCACCGAACCACGGCGCCGACGTATCGGTGCGGCGGGGAGGGCGGCTATGGTGGAGTGAATGGAGTGGAGGGGGACAGGGGGGAGGGGGGTTTGGGGAATATTATTGGCTAGTTGGTCGAAGGGCGGTTGAATCGGATTTGGGGGGAATTTTTGGGTGTGGGGGGGGGAGGATTTTCACGCGGTGGGCAGGGGGAGTTTGGCGCATGGTCGGTTTCTCCAAGTGCAGTCCCACATGTCAGTGAAGAGGCAAGCCGAAGCGCGTTCCGTTTGCGTGAGCCGTGTGCAGGACCGAACGTGTGTGGGGTGCAATGTGACCGTGACAGGAGTGTTGTGAGTGTACCGCCTTTTTTCCTTTTAAACTAGGTTCTTCGCCCCCTCAAAAAAATAAATTTTTTTGCTTCACGCGATCCATCGATACTACTACTAGTAATCTGGTAATCCCGACTAAAACGGCGCGGCCGGGTCTTTTCCCGCGCGATATGCTGGGAGGTTGGCTTAGTTGGGTTTTTTAGGACGAGTAATGCTACACCTACGTAATCCTAGTTACGTAATTAACGTAATGTGAAACGTGTGAGATGTTGATTGTAGATTGGGGGGAGGGAGGGGCCCACCACCATGAAAATCAGGGGAGGAGAGAGAGAGGCAATTTATGTTAACCCTTTCATAGGTTCCCGTAGATGTAGAAAGATGTGAAATGCGTGAATGTGTAGTGGACGTACTATTGGAGTGCCTAAGATAATTTGTGTATGTATAGACCCTATGTGTTTATTTTACTTCGCATGTTAGATTTGTCTCGGTTCAATAAAAAGCAGAGTTGGTGATGATGGTGTGCCTGCCATCCTTTAATATAGGCCGTCCGATCTATATCTAACGGATAGGAAGGAAACTATGACAATTTACCCGCACTCCTCTCCACATTTACAGATAAGGCTTTTCCTCGTTCATCCTTTTCTCCCACAAGATCTTGATCTTCCGTGCAACGCACATGCATCTTGCTAGTACTCCTACAATATGTATATTATTGTGAAAGTTCATATACACCGGCCGAGATTAATGCAAACACGGTAGATTTTCATTACATTTCAAACTTTTATAGGACAGAAAAATAAAAGAAACCCGACCCTAAACCTATTCTACGGCAGCGACCGACGTCCTCCATCTGCGATCTCTATGTACGGGGGCGGGGTTTAAGACCCGTGAAGTGAAGGTGCGGTCTCTGGCGAGGAAGAGTAGAACACGGGATACAGACCGGCCAGTTGGCACACCATGCCCTGCCGCCTCCCATGCCCTACTCATCCTCGGAGGAGTCCCTGACCTCGGCGGTGCCGGACGTTGGACGGCGGCAAGTAGGACGCGTGGCTGACGGTGCTGCCGTCATCGGCCGCCAGCGTGGCCACCGCTTGTGTGGTCGCGTCCGCGTCCAGCTACGCCGCTATTGCGTCGCGAGAGGCGACTTGAGCGAGGGCGGTGACCTCGAGCTTCATCCCCGAAGACAAGCTCTCCTGCAGAGCGTTCGCACTTGCGGTCATGGCAGATGTGGTGCCAGGTAGGAGGACGATGCGCTATGGTGTGGAGGTTAGCTGGGCGTTGCCACTTTAAGTAGCGCATTCCGGTGAGGCCAAGCGTCTGGGTGCATCATTAAGTCGCCAGAGTTGGTTCCTCGAACACCGAGGCTCTTAACGACGACATAGGAATGGATGACATGAATGCGGGCAGCTGGCGTCGGCTAGGAACGCACCACGCGACGGCGCGAGGGACGAGGGTTTTGGTGTTCCAGGGTAGTCAGCTGCGGTCGTGGCAACGTTGGAGATGCCCTTTGCTCACATGTGATCCCCGCATGTCATTGAAAAAGCAAGATGACCCGGCATGGTCTCAGGTCCAGAGGATGCAGTTGGCCGTGCTACACCACTCCGCGGACGCGTCACGGCGCACCGTGCATCCTCGACGAGCCGGGTGTTGGGGTGTGTTTGGATTGTGGCCAAAGTGCACCTTACCAAAATTTTGGTCATGACCCAAAGATTGGTCTTTGTTTGGATGGTTGCCATTTTTTTGGCATACCAATGAACTCTAGCCAACTCTAGTTCATTTTTCTTGCCAATGTCGGCCAAATCATGGGCAACCAATACCTCAACCAAAATTTTGGTCATGACCCAAAGATTGGTCTTTCTTTGGATGGTTGCCATTTCTTTGGCATGCCAATGAACTATAGCCAACTCTAGTTCATTTTTCTTGCCAATGGCGGCCAAATCATGGGCAACCAATACCTCAACCAAAATTTTGGCTACCCAATGCTTTGATGGGGCAACCTTGGGCACAAACCAAACATACCGTTGGTCGTGCCACAACACTAACGCCACCCTCGACACACTGAAACCGACCGTGTCTAGCTACGATATTAGCGTGTCCCTCACCGCGGTCACCGTGTCCAGAGGCGGTGCTGGAGCTACGCCCCATTGTTGGCCCCAACGACCAACATGAACGATTGTCGGTGGCGAGGAGGTCATGGGCCAGCTCCTCCATGGGACTAGTCTGCGCTACGTCGTCCCGACGGGTGTGCCCCACATGTCGGTTTCCCTGTTTTCCCGGCCATATTCGAGCGTCAGTGCTCCGCGTTGCGCATTAGGCCTTTCACTATGTAGGCCAAGCGAGACAATTTATTGTTTATTTGAGCCGTTCAAGTATAATCATGTGGCATTTGCTAATTTCTCATTCCTCTCCAACCCTCTTCTCCATCGATCATGTCACCCCCGAGTCGAGTCCATCCTCTTGCATGCCTCATTTGAACATTCCGCCGAGTATCATTCGCATCTACCCACCCTAGTCCTCTTTCAATAGATCTCCGGACCCCGAGATGAAATCGAGAGGGAACGAGTGGGGGCACGTGATACCTAAGGTGGATTCAAAATTTTGAACCGGTGATCATAGCATCCGCAAATCATATATAAAGGGTAGTCAATGTTCGTTTCATTTTTGAACATACAATATACTCCCTCCTATCCTTTCTAGTTTACATATAAGTTTTATGTGTAGTCAAAGTATCTCTACTTTGATCAAAAAGGTATCAACATTCAACAACGCCCAATCAATATTGTTAGATTCGTACGTACTCCTAGATTTGTACTCGAGATGGTTTCCAATTTGACTATTGACAAGATTAATAGTACATGAGATGTATAATGTGAAAATTATATCATTGGAAACTCCTTTCACATACGAATTTGACCGTATGCTTTGTGTAAGTTGCATGTCATATATTATTACTCTAACATTTGGTCAAAGTTAGCCTCAAAAAACGCATTAGACCCTGTATGCTTTGTGTAAGTTGCATGTCATATATTATTACTCTAACATTTGTGTAAGTTGCATGTCATATATTATTACTCTAACATTTGGTCAAAGTAGTATAGTGGAAGTGGATCCTCTGACGTAGGTATCCCTGCCTTACCCTCCCTTTTGGTCACTTACTGGTGGACCCCATGCTTGCTAGGCCCCGCATGCCAGTTACTCAATGGGTTCGGCCACGTCAGGGGATCCTCATCCATAGTATACTCCCTCTATTTTTAGTTACTCCGCATAAAACGGAGGGAGTGGTGGTATAATAAATGACGCGGGCGGGGGAGGGGGAGGGACGTCGGTTTGCTCTCAACTGCGGTCCCACAAGCGAGCAAAAATGCAAGACGAAGCGCGTTCCATTCGGTGAGCGACGTGGAGGGTCCAGCGTGCCGGGCTGCAACGCGAACGTGACAAGAGCGATGTATAGTGAAAACTGATTGACCGGTCGTCACCGGAACCACTATTCACACCAGAACCTTCGCTGCTCGGCCTACGCCAGCCACTGCCCTAAAACCACACCAAATCTCCAGCCCATTCCCCCACCTTTCGATCCCCTAGCCCGCATCAAGCGTCCCCTAGTTCGCCGAAAAGCCATGGTGCGCCGCAAGATCACTTACTACAAGATGCTGACACAGGAGCACCGCGCAGAAATCGCGGCGGCGGTCGGTGCCATAGACCTCTGTTCCCAAGCTTGCTTTGCGGCGGGCCAATCCCCGAGTTCTCTGGAGCCAAGCTACGAGGAGGAGGAAGCCGATCCAATGTTCATGGCGGAGGTCGCGACGCAGAAGGCCCCCGATGGGTATGAGACGATGGACGTCGACTTCGTGCCGGCGTCCGAGTCCCCCATTGTCAGGACCCCGATTCTAAGTCACATCGATCTAGCCGGTAACACGTCATATCACTTTGCGGCCTCACGCACGGTATTCCCATGGGTGTCTCCTTACCATGGCCCGGGACCGTTTGCGCCTTTTGGCTCACGTATATGATAGTGTCGCTAGCATCCATATGACAGGGAACCCGGGCCGACATGGCTAGTCGTGAACCCAAAGTGGCACTAACCTATGGGGACAGGCATACATGAATCACATCGAGCATGTCGGTCTGTAGCGTGTGAATCCGGGCTGTATCACTGGGCTAACAGGACTCCGGGAACCCGGGCTGTAGCAGGCTAGGCAGGACTCCGGATGTCACCGCGTGACATTTCCCCGAAGGGACAGACATAGGAACGAAGTGAAACACATGCCGGCCAGTCAAGTGTCCCGAGCAGTAGTGCTGGGCTAACAGGACTCCGGTGAACCGGGCTGTAGCGGACTACTATGGCTCATGGAAGCACTAGACTACATTTCCCCATAAGAGAGGCTGCCAAGGATAAACAACTAGATTGTCGGATCCCACACATACCAAGCATTTCAATCATACACACAATATGCTCGATATGTGTAAATACAACATGGCATCACAACATAACTCTATAACTCAAGTATTATTCATTAGGCTCCGAGGAGCGAGAAATACAAACATGGGTCTCATGACCCAACATTCAGAGCATACAAACCAAAGCACATGCGGAAGCTTAACATGTCTGAGTACAGACATCTATAAATGAAAAAGGCTGAGAAGCCTGACTATCAACCAGATCCTGCCAAGGGCACAAGATCGAAGCTGAGGTATCAGGCTAAATGTCGAAGTCCAGGCGGAACTACTAGCGAGATTGAAATCTCTCTGCAAAACATAAATTAAGCAAACGTGAGTACAAAGGTACTCAGCAAGACTTACATCAGAACTAGCTACATATGCATCGGTATCAACAAGGGGTGGTGGTGGAGTTTAACTGTAGCAAGCCAGCTTTGACTTAGTAGCTAACCTGAACTACGACTGCAAGCAACTCTTTTGAGGTGGCGCACACGAGTCCACATATTCACCATTCAATACACCACTATGGATCCGCCCCCGTCTCCCTACGAGAAGGCCATCCATAGCACTCACACTTATCTTGCGAGTTTTAGAGTATCCACTTTCACTTGTCTATGAACTGTTATAGGCAACCCAGAAGTCCTTCACCACGGACACGACTATTCGAATAGATCATTTATAACCCTACAGGGGTGTACTTCGTCACACATGTTTCCACCACTTAGCGTCTGCACACGACATGTGCTCGACAAACTTCAAGCGAAAGCCGACATGGGTGTAGACCACGACCTAACTAACCACACAAGTCTCTAGTCCAGGTTTATCGCCTATTCGAGTTCCATCTGCAAGGAAATCCGGCCGGGGTGTCCTCAACAGCCCCAAACGATGTGTACAGGGTCCCGAGACACCAAACGGGCGCCCGACATACCCGGCCACAGTGTATCTACCGCATCATAGCCCACCCCTAGGGTCAGCGCTACGCACAGCCACCAACACATAACCTACAAACACCAGAAACTAGTTGCAACTCCTGGACAGAGGATGAGAGGGGTCAATAAGTCGAGCGAGGTCATATTTCAGGGCCCAATGTGTGGTAGTAGCTGTTTCATGGATCACAAACACAGAACTCAGTTCCTGAGGATGGTTTCAGTGAGACAACCCACCATGTACTCCTACATGGCCTCTCACCGCTACCTTTACCAAATCGTGTTCACACACTTAGCTCACACACCGTAGGACATGTTTACACACCTCCAATTCATCCCCGATGAACCAGACCTGACACGACTCTATGCAATAGCATGCATGACAAACAAGCATGAATGAGTAGGCACATCAGGGCTCAAACAACTCCTACTCATGCTAGTGGGTTTCATCTATTTACTGTGGCAATGACAGGTAATGCAGAGGAAAGGGGTTCAACTACCGCAACATGTAACAGTTGAATCGTTGTTGTCCTAATGCAGTAAAAGAGAGCATGAGCGAGAGAGTGGGATTGTATCGGAATGAACAAGGGGTTTTTGCTTGCCTGGCACTTCTGAAGATATCATTGGGTCTTCATCAGTGTCAACGATCACAGCGTCGGTACAACGTCTATCGAGAGGGGACAAATACCGGCAACAGAGAAAGAAACACAATCAATGCAATGCACGATATGATGCATGATCATGACATGTCAATATGCTGTGGTTTGAGCTAATGCAACTAGCAACATGTTAAATGGAGTTGGTTTGAACCCTAGGTTCAATCAAACTCCATATGTGAGAGTTTAAATTCTATTTATGTGAATTGGCCTAAACAGCAGCCATAAGTTGTTCTAACATGCATGAAAATGCCATAAACAGATTCCTTGAATTTTTCTGATAATTTCTCATATATAAATTATTTCATTTGGAGTTATAGTTTAATTTCTATGATTTTTTGAAGTTTAAGTCATTTTCTGGAATTCCTGGATTATTTTAAAATCCAGAAAATCACTTAATGCGTCAGCATGATGACAGCACGACGTCAGCAAGGTCAACAGGGTCAAAACTGACCCGTGGGGTCCATTGGCCAGTGAGTCAGACACTAATCCCGCGTTGACTTGGGCTTTGACCCGCTGCGGGGCCCGTTGTCAGTGTCTAAAAGTGGTTTAGCTGGTGGTGATTAGCACTAATTATGCAGACACGTCAGCACGCCGGAGTTTGGCCGGCGGCGACCTCAAGCCACGGTGGAGTCCGCTCGGGATTGAGCTACGGGCGACGGTTTCGGGCGAGGTTTGCGACTATGGGTTGCTGGCACACGCGCGCATCCAGTGGTGGCAGCGACTGGAGCTAGGGTGGCCTGTAGCGGCGGCGGCGAGTTGGGCGGCGGCCGGAGTTCGGCCGACAATGGTTTGGCCGATGCCGAGCAAGGGAGGAGCCGTGGTTAGTCGTGTTCGACTCACAGAAGTGCGGTGAGTGCAACGGTGAGCTCGAACGCCAGGTTGCGTGGCCGTAGCTACGATGGCGACATGGCCGGCGGCAGGGAGCTTCGGGCTCGATCGGAAGACGGGGCTAGGGAACAGGAACGGAGGGGGAGAGCGAGGCAGAAACAACAGGAGCTCACAGGGAGGTCGAAGAATGGCTCAGCGGGCTTGGGGACGTCCCCGGTGGCACGAATTGACCGGCGGTGACCCACGGGTCCGAGGAGGAATAAGAGCTCGGGGTCATCGTCATGGAGCTCCTGGCGGCGCCTGGATTGGTGCAGAGGACGCGGGGGTCGAGCCGGTTCCTCTAGACCCATCGGGGAGGCACGGGATGGACGGTGGCCGTGGTAAACTGCGTCGGCGATGACGAGCTCCACTCGGGTGTGCTCGGGAGAGGGAGAAGAGGGCGAGGGGGAGAGTAGAGAGTGAGGGGGAGAGTAGAGAGTGAGGGGGAGGAGCGAGGGGCCATGGGGCGTCTCCGTGGCGTCGCTAGAAGGCCCGGGGAGGAAGCAGGGGGTGGCCAAGGTGGCGTCGGCGCGCTCCAACGAGCTGCTTCGTGCGCTGGCGTGGGGAAGAAGACGCCCGTGCCCCTGGTGGGCGGCTGGGCCAGCTGGGCCGCCAGGTGGCGCCAGGTAAGGAAACTCTCTCTCTCCTTCTATTAGTTTTTCTGTTTTCTATTTATTTGATATGTTAGGAGTTAGTAATAATACTAACTCATTTCCATAAATCCTGGGATATATTTTGGGCTCTATCTGAAATATTTACGACTGCCCAAAATTGTTTCCAGGATTATTCGAGCATTTAAAATATTTATATTGATTAAATGCCCAAATTCAAATACCTAGTGATTTAATTCAAAGCCCAAATGTGTCCAGCAAAAATGCAAATCATCTTGGGTAGATGCTTCCACCTTAAACCAGAGATGATGAACATTTTTAAAAGGCATCTTGAGTTCATTGAAAATATTTTTATTTGAAACTATTTGAATTGCATTTGTGCTAGGGCTTGACCATCCCCATTTCAGAGTTTCATAAAACTTAAACATGATGACATGATGATCATGCAAGGTCAAGCAAAGGCTAAGGCTAGGGCTATGACACCCATGGTGCAGGCGGACTGGCGGTTCAACATGGCGATACTAAAGGAGGACCGGGCGGCAGAGGCTCAAATCGACGCGGAGCGCGCGTATGCTGCTGCCATCGAGGCTCTCCTGCAGGCGGAACCGGATGTCGTGGATGTGAACCGGGCGGCGGAGGCTCAACTTGAGGCGGAGCGCGCGGATGCCGCTGCCATCGAGGCCCTCCTGCAGGAGGAATCGGACGTCCTGGACTTGAACCGGGCGGCAGAGGCTCGACTCGACGCAGAGCGCATGGATGCCACTCTCATCGATGCCCTCCTACAGGCGGAACCGGACGTGCTGGACTTGAACAGGGCGGCGGAGGCTCGACTCGACGCGGAGCGCGCGGATGCCGCTGCCATCGAGGCCCTCCTGCAGGCGGAACTGGACGTCCTCGACTTGAACCGGGCTATGCTCTCGTCCTTGCAGAGCGCCCACACGCTCCGCTTGAATGAGTAGCTGGAGGCCGAGGACAACCACGGTGCAGAGACACACGTCGGTAGCGACGGCTGGTTCGCGCCGGCAGCCAAAGACGATGAGGCCGTCTCTTTTTGCGAGCAGTGATAGTTTTTCTTTATCACTACAAAAAAAGGCAGATCCTTGACATTTTGGGCCGAATGAAATTTTTTTCTGTCATACATATGACATCTCTATGACGATAATTGTGACAAAACCTGATATCATCATAGATGTGGTGGGCTCCTACTTCTATGACAAAAAATCATGACAGAAAATGGGCTTTTCGTCCTGGGCGGGCCGGAGACGCAGCTGCATGACATTCTTTGGGCCGTCCATGACGGAAAAAATCGTGGTAGAAGCGAGGGGGAGGAAAATTTCGGGTAGTTCCCGATTACGGTGGGAGGTCGGGGGCCGAGCGATGCGCGTTTCTCTCGTACACGTGCGCGCGTGTGCGAGGCGTTGGCTCTAACTGAACCCGAGCGAGGCGTTGGGCTCTAACTTAAGCCGAGCGATTGCACTGCAGGCTACGCATTACTGAACCCGAGCGATCGATCGATGGCTGTTAACTGAACCCGATCAAGCGATTCCTTTGCTACTGCTGCTAACTGAAGCCGATCGATGGGATGAACAGTGAGCGTTGCGGGGGGGGGGGGGGTGGATGAACAGTGAGCAGTGGCGTTGCCTCTGGATGAACAGGACCCCATGGTGTGGTGGAGGGCTGGATAAACAGTAGACGGTGGAGGGGTGCCCGGGGAGGGGTGGATGAACAGGACCCCGTGGTGTGGAGGGCTGGATGAACAGTAGACGGCGGAGGGGTGGTTGAACAGGACCCCGTGGTGTGGAGGGCTGGATAAACAGTAGACGGTGGAGGGGTGCCCGTGGAGGGGTGGTTGAACAGGACCCCGTGGTGTGGAGGGCTGGATGAACAGTAGAGGGTGGAGGGGTGGTTGAACAGTAGCCGGTGGAGTAGCGCGCGATGGAGGCTGGATGAACAGGAGCCCGTGGATGAACAGTCACAGGTGGAGGCTGGAGGAGGTCGACAGTGGATGAACAGTAGCTCATGGAGGCTGGAGGGGGTCGACGGTGGAGATGAACAGTATCCCGTGGAGTCCCGTTTTGCAGTACGCCACACCCCTCCCGATGAACAGGACCCCCATTTCGACCGTAGCGCTCCAACACAAGTCCGTTTCGTCCATTTTGCAGTACGCCACACCCCTCCCGATCAACAGGACCCTCGTTTCGACCATAGGAGGTCCGTTTCCTCCGTTTTGCGGTACGCCAGCCCCCTCCCGATGAACAGGATCCCGTTTCGAACGTGGCCGGTCGAACACAAGGCCGTTTCCTCCATTCTGCGGTATGTCAGGCCTTGTTTCCATCGCCTGTTCCATCCAAGCCCTCCCGATGAACACGACGCATTCCGTTGCCTCCCCATGAACACGACGCATTCCGTTGCCTCCCCATGAACACGACAACGACCCTGTTTCTCCGTTCTGACCAAGCCATGTACACGAGCCTTGGCTGTACGTATGCGCGAGTAGGCGTTCGAGACCCTGCCCATATGTACACATACATGGCCGTATTTTCTTTGTTGCACCCTGGCCGTTGTACGTACGTGTAAATACTACGTGCGCCTCTACTACGACACGTGCACGCCTCTACATCGACCAGTATGTACGTACACGTTCGCGACCAGAATGACAATGCTACGTACGCTTCGACCAGGTGGGTCCTGACTGTCAGGCACTTCCTTGCCTGCGAAGATGTAGCTGGTCGGTCCCAGCAGTCAGGGGGTGAATCGTTTTTTTTTGCCCGGACGCACTTCCTTGCGTGCGAAGATGTAGCTGGTGGGTCCCAGCAGTCAGGGGGAATTTTTTTTTTTGCAAAATACGGTGGCCCGTACGGTGGGTCCCGCTGTCAGGTGGAGGAATAATTATTTTGCACGTAATAAGGAGGCACTTCCTTGCTGCGGCCGTGGACCCAGCTGTCAGCCTCTGCACGTGCAGTCCACGTCCGATGGAAGCCGTTCCTTGACCATGTTGACCACGCCGCGCCGAGAGCACCAGGGCGGTGGACGACGGCGAGGCCTAGGAAGGGGATGACACGGAGCCGGGGAAGACGCGGCAGTGGATGCCCACGCGTAGAGGAGTACGAGGGTTCACTGGTTCGCTGCGGTGTGAGGCTGCCGTCACCGCAGAATAACAGGGGGTGTGGGTGAGTAGATGGATGGCCTGGCCAGCGGTTGGAGTAGTAGGGGGCGGTGAGGCCTCCGCCGCATCGCAGCCGGCCATGGGAGGCAGGAGCACGAGGCACGACCGGCGCTGGTTTGGGCGGCTAGAGCAAGAAGACCAGAAGTTGAAGAAGCACTACGGCCGTTGGATGGACATCGTACAGTCACTGGAGCTAGAATCGTGCATATTGACTAAGTTGACAAAGCCCTCCGTCCCCTTCAACTTAGTAGGCCCACAAGTCAGCCTCCCACGAAGGTGGGTCCCAGCTAGCAGGGGGGTATTCATTTTTTTGAGCGTAATAAGGAGGCACTTCCTTGCGTGCGAGGATATAGCTGGTGGGTCCGAGCTTTCAGCGGCGGTAACGTTTCTTTCACGAAATACAGAGGCCCTTTCGGTGGGTCCCTCATGTCAGGTGGAGGAATCATTATTTTGCGCGTAATAAGGAGGCATTTCCTTGCATGCGGCCGTGGACCCAGCTGTCGGCCTCTCCATGTACAGTCCACTTCAGATGCATGTCGGTCGTTGACCACGTTGACCAGGCCGCGCCGAGAGCACCAGGGCGGTGGACGACGGCGAGGCCTAGGAAGGGAACGACACGGAGGCAGGGAAGACTCGGAAGTTGTTTCCCACGCGGAAGGGAGTACGACTGTACGAGGGTTTACTGGTTCGTCTGCCGTCGTCGGAGAATAACAGCAGGTGTGGGTGAGTAGAGGGATGGCTAGGCTAGCGATGGGAGTACGATGGGGCGGTGAGGCCTGCGCGACAGCAGAGCCGGCCGCGGGGAGGAGGGAGCAGGCAGTCCCGCTGGCGCCTGTTTGAGCGGCTGGAGCAGGAAGAGCAGAGATTGAAGAAGCACGACGGCTGTTGGATGGCCATCCAATAGTCGCTGCTTGTGCGTCAACCTTTTTTAGGAAAGCCTCAAAATCTGTGGAAAACAGCATACAGCCCATCTACCATTATTTCTAATAATTTACAGCCCATTTGCTAATTATTAAGGTTTTTTTGGATCCCATATTCTTTTTGTTAGCATTACAGCCCATATTGTGGCCACGGTTAAAAAATTATACAAAATTTTGCATATTTCGGTGCGATCCGAACTATTTTTAATCTCGAAATTTCGACTCACATTCAAACTGATTTTAAAAATAAATGTATATCAATATAAAATCCAACAAATTCTCCACGCATAAAAATTAATGTAATTTCAAATCTCGAAATGAAGAAAAGATATTTGAAACTAATTGCCGGTTTGATGTGTTTTAAAAATGTACAACCCATTTCTCATTACTGATGGACCATTTTCTCGGCTAGCCGAATGAAAGCTCTCCCCGTCTTGAAAGATTTGCAGCCCAACAGGCCTGACAAAGCGACTTACTTGGCAAATCACAAAAAAACTGGGCTGTGGGCATGGACCCAGCTGTCAGCCTCTCCACGTACAGTACTCTTCCGATGGAATGTCGTTGACCACGATGACCACGCCGCGCCGAGAGCACCAAGGCGGTGGACGACGACGAGGCCTAGGAAGGGGACGACGCGGAGCCGGGGAAGACGCGGCAGTGGATGCCCACGCGGAGAGGAGTACGAGGGTTCACTGGTTCGGCTGCGGTGTTAGGCTGCCATCGCTGCAGGGCCTGGCTAGCGGTGGGAGTAGTATGGGGCGATGAGGCCTCATCGGCAGCACAGCCGGCCACTGGAGGCAGGAGCAGGCGGTGTCCCCGGCGCCGGTGCAAGAAGAGCTGCGATTGAAGAAGCAGCAGGACCGTTCGATTCAAATCCAACGGTTACTGCTGCTAGAATCGTTTGTTGACTAAGTTGACAAGCCTGGCGTACGCGTCAACTTAGTAGGCCCACAGGTCAGCCTCCCAACCGGTGCGCCCCAGATGTCAGTGGGAGGAATCATTTTTTTTCGTGTAATAAGGAGGCAGTTGATTGCGTGCGGCCAGGCCAGTGGAGGGAGTAGGGTGGGCCGGGGAAGCCTGCGCGGCATCACAGCAGGCCACAAGAGGAGGGAGCAGGCAGTCCCGCCGGCGCTGGTTTAGGCGGCCGGAGCAGGAAGATCAGAGATTGAAGAAGCACGTCGGCTGTTGGATGGACATTCAACACTAACTGCTGCTAGAATCGTGTGTTCACTGACAAAGTGTTGCGTAAACAAGTCAGCCTCGAAATCGGTGGCGTGTACAACCCATTTGCTACTACTCATTTTCTAATTCATATGGAATTTATTGCAGCCCGTTTTCCATTTTTAGAATTGCTGGCCATTTTCTGGTCAGTACCAGGGTCAAAAAATTAACTAAATATGTGGGAAATTTTGAAAATTCGCAAATTTTTGCTGGGGAACAAAATATTCTTAATCCAAAAGTTAATAGCCATACTAAATTTAATAATAAATTAGTACTATGTCATGTTAAATCCAATGAAATACGTATAAGATATCAGTGAAGAACAAAAACAAAAAAAAGAAACTCATATCCCATTTGCTATAATTTTTTTGGAATTTTCAACCCCTTTTGATATTACTTTTAGCAGACATTGACCATACACTTAAGGCAGGCCGGTATGCATCCCTCCTCGTCTTGAAAGATTTGCAGCCCAGTAATTCGGAGAAAACAAATAGGCCTAGCTTGGGTATTCTTCAAAAAGGAATACTGGGCTACCTATTTTCCCAAAGAACTGGTGCATGAGCATTTAGCTTTATTTATTTACTTATTTATGTTTAGGGTACCATGAGCATGTACCTGGGCCGGATTCATGTGAGATCCTCCCTTCCAGTTAATTATGGGCTTCTCTATTGGGCCTTCATCAGTGGGCTGCATGTTATCAACCAGTGGAAAATGTGTTCCGAGTTTCAAAAAAAATGTGTTCCGTACGATAAATAGTATGCGCTACATACGGTACGGGGCACTAAAGGATTGAACCGTGCAACGACTTCCAAAACATTGTGTTTGTCGTTCTAACAACACATTTATTCAACCAACAGACGAAATATACTACTGATTGTACATTGAAAACAGCAGCAGCAGCAACCAGGGCTGGGGGTGCAACAGAAGCAGTAAGCAGGCCAGAAGAGTGAAGACGCAGCTCTCTCTTCCAAACCAAACATCAGCCATCATTATAAAAGGGCTACCAAAAAATAACAAGTGTATGCATCAAACTAAATAAAGATCCTACAACACCAAGTGTACGCATCTAACTAACTGGCTCAGTTAGACGTTACTATTTTTTTTCAAAACGGAGGCAAAAGAATTGCCTCGTCGATTAATTAAGAAGAAGAGAATTGCCTGGTTAATCTACGGAAAACCAGGCTAAAACCGAAGATGTTACTATTTATTAAGCTGCAGTGGAGTCGCAGATGGAGAGGAGTGGAAACTTCACTGGTTCAGGTGCGTGGCAACACAGCGCGGTGGTTAGAAGGGAAAACATAAATTGGACACGACATTACTTTTATAAGAGACCTGCGTTTTATACCCCACAGTAGGCATACTAACAAGTTCACACACAAATACAACAGAAAAGGTAAACATTCATATCAAACTCAGGTTCACAGGACACGTTCATATCCATAGCCAACATTCACAATCAACAACTCAAAATATTCATATATACACAAGCTCAACATATCTATGCATCCAAATGATTGATAGATCACACGACAATATTCATACATAATTTACAAAAAGATTCAGATATACGCATGTTCAGTATGTTTATGCATCCAAATGATTGAGATCACAACCAATATGATCCATGGACGAACTTTAATTACCTAGGGTACAGACTGGTAAATGGTGTTCAATCAGAGGTACTTCTTGCTAAAATTAGTTCTTGTACGAGTAAACTTTCGAGTACATAAGAGGCAGCATAGACAATTTGAACTTTGCTTGTAGGTTTATCATCAAATAGTGGCCTCGTGCCCAGGGAGGTTTGAGCAACTTGGCCACTACTTTCATCCAACCACTTTACTGGGTTATCTTGGTCCTGTATCTCGCCAAAATTCTACATTGAAGACGAGAAAGGAGGCGGTTGAGAAAATGAACCACCCAATTTTTTTGTGTAGTTCAATTGAAATGGAGCATCCTTGGCGTGCAAACTGATTAAGTGCCAGATGAATATACGCGTCAACCAACTTGTCTGGAATCTTTAGACTCCATGCCATATAGTTCGCTACCATATGTGCCGATAACCAAAAGGCACAAGTTGGGACCAAAGACTGGAATGCGTTTTTCTGGGCTATGCACCAAGCAATATTTTTCGCGTTCACTCTCCTAACACTTCGAGTTTGACAATTGGTTGACACCGGTTGATACTCGAATGAATATAGGCACTTATTGTCAACATCGATGCTTGTCTGAGTGAACTTTGGAGTACATAGCAGCAGCATAAGTACCTGTCCATCTGATCATTTTGTGCAGTTTTACTGAAATCACCCGATGTAATGATTTCCCTGCGAGTTCAGGCTCCAAATTACTCCTTTATGAAATTGGCAAACAGTAGCACAATACCGAATTACCAATACATTTGAAAGGCACAATAATCAGGATAAAGACCAGTACCAACCTGTTTGAAGTAGCATATCAATTACTATTTCCTTTGACCGGAAGCTGAGATAAGCCAAGCGACTGACAGCAAAGGAAGAAAGCGTGCGGAGTTTAGCAACTGACAGGAAAGGACGGAAGCTGTCGAGGCAATGAAGCACCCAAAGTTTTTGTGCAGTTCCACCAAAATCGAGCATCCATGTTGGCACATATATTGAGAGAGTGAGATTACTGTAATAGTGGGACTAGTTTATGAAACATACACTAACAAATAGAAGCACCCTCATTATCTTAATGGGTAAAGTTAGCAACATAGTAGTCTTGCTTAAAGAGAGGTATTAGTTTATTTAATCAGTGCCAATTAGCTCAACTCAACACTCAAAGCATTGCCATTTATCATAGGTTGCAAAACTTTAACGTGCAAAGATAAAGGAGTTTCTCATGACAGTAGCACGATACAAATAGAGATGACAACAAACTAATATGGATGAAGGCCTTAGGCCCGTACCAACCTGAGAAAAAAATGCTTATTCATGTAGTCCCATAAGAGATGATAAAGCACTCACTGGAATCAGACAATAGTATATATTTTTGTGCACTTCAAATGTATGGTTGAAATCACTCTTGTTTACCAGTGCTGAGAATATATCGAAAGATTATCAAGAACTTCCAGCAGAGTTAAAGCACTGGCTGGGATACAGTTCATTGTATTGTCTTGTGTAGTTCCATTTAATGTATGATTGGCACAACATGATCCCTGTTTACACAAGTAGGAACAAGGTGAAACCTTCATTAGCTTAGTGAGAAAGGATAGGAAGACATTAGCATATTACTCAACCAGTAGCATCAAATTCATGATGGACAATACGCAAAACATTGCCTCATTGAACCAATGGCAATAAAATCACATGCAAAACAATAGCACTATTATGTCATGACACTAATAATATTCCCTCCCTGCTCCACCACATGATTCACCTCCATAGACAAACATACACACGTACATGATTCAGCATAGGGTCCTACTAAAGATTTGTTTAAATCCAACAGGAAAATTAGGCAGTAATAAATTAGTGGTACTTAAGTACTCCTAATTAATTAAGTGAGACAGCAAAAGTGGAAGGGCTCCCTGGAGGATCATCTCACATGTCAGGTAGTTGTTGCCGGAGCCCTTGAATGGCCTCGACTGAGGCCTCTGGCTTCAGCAAGATCGCCTAGGCACTGTTTATTCTTCTTCTTCTTCTTCTTATTCTTCCTCTTCATGCTCTGTTTCTCTTTCTCCTCACCAGTTGGTGAAACCAAGTACATGATTGGCCTTCTAATTCAGAATTGGTTTTGTCAGTGAGGGAGTACAAGTGTACTAGTAAAAAACAACATTATTTTCTCATGGCAGTCGGAAAATAGAGATGAACACATGCATTAAATATCATTCTTACCTAAAGGAAGGTTATGGTGCCAATATGGATGATGAGGATTGGAACACAGATCTCCCTTTGTGCAGTTCCACCAAAATGAACCAACTGTCCCATTCTGACATTCCAGTTAAACAACACAAAAGTCACTTCTTTTAAGAAGGGTTTTGTGCAGTGCACCAAAAGGTCACAACAGCAACAAAGTGAATTGGATGTCCCTGTTTGCACAAAAAGGCACAGAGGAAACAGTCAGAGTCTCAAACAATTACAGGCAAAAACATTTGGCTAAACTTGTCATGGCTTATAACAGTGGGTGCACCAGCAATCCAGCACCATGTATGTAAACATGGGCATAAAGTGGTGATTGATAGTTTGTTGCCCCGAGAAACAAACATCCAAGAAACATATCTGGGTTGGTCCCATTTTTGTTCACTCTAGCCACCTACTCCTATGTGTGGATAGCAAATCTAGTCCTGGTCATACCACTGTGTACAGCGTTACCCCTATATTTCCCTTTTCAACCAAGAGACCGGTTGGATGACTAGTCTGTACTACTTTCACCCCCTTTCCTTCCTATTTGTACCAAGTCCGATGTACACACAGGAGGAGCTATGTGTATGGCTGAGGGGGCTGTGCCCCCCCAAACCTGGTAGCTTTTGTGAAGAATTTTTTTTAAGATGGCATAGATTGAGAAAAATAGGGACTTTTACCCCTTCATAAAGCCATATTTTTCCATTGCCCCTCCCAATGATCCTGTGCTAGCTCCGCCACTGGATGTACATACTAAATTCCCCCACCCCCACTTTATTTCTTGTTTGAACCAAGTACTCCCTCCGTCCGGAATTACTTGTCATCAAAATGGATGTGTCTAGAACTAAACTACATCTAGATACATCCATTTCAATGACAAGTATTTTCGGACGGAGGGAGTACAAGATTCGACTCCATGAATTAGCTTTACCTCTAACAATAGAAGAAAAAAATATGTGACGTTGGACCATCCGATCGAGAGGGGCTGAGAGGTAGAAAATGATGCACATGCAGCTACGTAGCGAGCTGGGGAAGTAGAGCTAAGACAGTTTCGAACGAAGATATACCTGAAGGTCATCGGGACATGGATAGGTGGGCGGCGAGAGGCCGGATCCGCCCATAGGCAACGACGAAGGGATCGGAGGACCTCCCATGCCGGCGCTCGGCCATAGATAACGGTGCGGCCGGCAGTGGGTCTCCTCCCTCGCTGTCGATGACGGCCTAAACGCTGCCCCTCCTCCCCTTCACCGGCAGAGGGGGATACGTCCGGATCTGTAACCAGCGGTGAGGATAGAAAGCCAGTGTTTTTTGAAGGGAGAAAGACGGTGTTACTACCCCTATCTTGTTTAAATCTGGAGAGGATGAGAGTGTGTGAATAGAGCAACCCTAGCAAGCAAGCGCGGAGGCTCCGACCTATATATACGTAGTGGGCAACCCTAGCAAGTAAGCAACCCCTATCTTCATCAACTCGTACAAGACCGAGAAATTTCATTACTACAACGCCCTCTCCCTCGTGGACTTAGCTCCGGTGCCTTAACTGCACCTAGCCTAAGATGACTTAAACACCTAGACGGAGGGAGTAGTATAGCCCTGTAAACCGGAAAGGAGTATTTGCTTTTCTAGAGATTTCAACAAGTGACTAGACTACACCGTGTGCAGTACTCCCTCCCTTCCGGTTTATAGGGCTCAAATCTCAAATCTCATGAACCAAGGCATTTTGCGATTGGAGTAATGTATCTCGTACTTTACAAAACTATCCTAATTAAACTCATGCATTAATTACGTAGTTCTCTTGTTTTCCTCTCCGCCTTGGTCACGGTGCACAATATTGAGCACTCCTATATGACTAGCCACTCTATCTACATGCGGGACATTTCAAAGCATCCAGGCCCACATGCCATCCACCAAATCATAGCGAGGTGCTATGGTCGAGACTCACCTGTAACCCCGGTGTGGCCGTCATGACCCATCATATCACAAAACCCACACCTTTACCAGTAGTGGTAAGGTGGCCTCCAAGTTGGACTGGACGAAGCAACCATTATTTCACTTGAACGCTCGTTCAAGCCCTTTCTTCCCTTTCTTGAAGAAAACCTCACTCCGGGCTACTCACTTCTGCCATTTTTCTTCTGTACCGACGAAGGAAAGGTGTGCAAATCAGTTATGTTGCTACATTTTCATTCCAAGAATCTTCTTTTTGCGAAGCACCGACCGATTCTCACATCCTATTCTTTTCCCGTTTTCATTGCGATTGTGGTTTCCTTTCGATTGCTTTTTGTTTGTCAGTTCATTGATGGATCCTGGAGCACTAGGCAAAGAGTTGCCAGCGGACAACCCACTGGAGACAGCGATCTCCAGGAAGCAAGCACCGACCAACGAGTTGACCATGTTGGCGGGCCAACCCATGGAGACGAAGAACTCCAAGAAACAAGCATTGGCCAAAGAGTTGAGGATGTTGGCGGACGAACTCCTCAAAGGAAGTTGGAAGAATGGCAAGGGCCCCACCGTGCCTACCCCAGGAACTCTGATTGCCACCTATGTGAGGCTCAAGACCGAGTTTGAGGAGATAGTCGCCGTTGAGAAGCAGTAATCCCCTGGCAAGGTGATGGCCCCAATCAAGAACGAGGAGATGGCCCCCGGAGGGATGAGATCCCCCGGTGAGCTGCACAAGGTAAAAAATAATGGCTTATTACCATATTTGTGGTTTTTGATTATTTGCAATGTGCTTGCTAATATGTAGGGTTGTGCAGGTGCCGGTGGACGTCCTTGATGATTCCGATGTCGTGGCCCGTCCTGTTGGCATCGCCCCGGAGATCGATTCCGATGCCGCTGTCCATCCTGTGGACATCGCCCTAGAGATTGATTCCGATGTCGCGGTCAGTCCTGCGGACATCGCCCCAGAAATCGATTCCCATGCCGCTTTCCGTGCTGTGGTCATTGCCCGAGAGATCGATGACAAGAAATAGTTGGTCGGGCTAATACTTCAGGGTAGTTTGCATTGCCCTGTGTTTAATTACCAGAATGATGCGTGTTATCAAACCATGTTAGGGCTAGTGCACTGTCTTGTGTGGGCGGATCTTGCTACTTTTGCTTGATAGTGAATCATGCGATGAATCATGCGAACTCTCTCCGAGTTATGGAAACAGATGTATCCTCACCAGCTTTTGATGTAATATATGGCATGATTAGATGTAAGTTTGAACTGTTTATCATATCAGCAGGGCTTGTTTGATGATTCTTGGTGTTAGTAGGCTAGCTACTTTGTGAGCTATAGTACTCGCAAAACACTCACCGAAGAGAAACATTGGGGCTGATGAGCTCGTGGTACGCTTATACTTATCCCTCGTCGATCGACCAATAGCCCTAGCTCCTAAAATTGTAGGCTTAGCGATCAATGACCTAGGCGGGCTAGTTTGGCCTAGTGAGTTTCAGTGATATGACGTGCAACACAAAATCATAGCAGTGCAGAGACGTACTCCCTCCGTTCCAAAATAGATGACCTAGGCGGGCTAGTTTACCCTAGTGGGTTTCAGTGATATGACGTGGTACAGTGCCATCCAGTCTTTGCGTGTGGTAGCAGTATTGCAGTTACAGTAAGTTTTCTTGAAGAAGCGGAATTCAACGAAGTCATGATGGTTCCTTCGTCCGAACAACTTATAGTGGGAAAGGTTGGGCCTGCGATACGACCGGGGTAGACCAGGATAATTTTGTGCATGGCAGGTGGACCAGGATGGTCGACGTCCCACATGTCGGCGAATGAAAGTATTCTTTCCGATATAGTGGATGAGCAACGAGTATACATTGTTTATTTTTTATGAAAGCTATTGTCTCCATTGTTACGATGGAGGAGTGTGAAACACGGCAGCCCAGTGAACTTGGCATGTGCACCACTCCCTCCTTCCTCATGTAATGCCCAGGTTACAGCTTTTTCTCACTTTCTCTCTATCTATTTCCTCTCAAATGTTTTTTACCTTTCTTTTTTTAAAACACAATTGTTTTTATGCCTTTTTTAGAATTATTTTTTATACCTAGGAGCACGTGTAGAGACGGGCTCTTGCAGAGCCCACTCCTTGACTTTGTCAATGCCTCTCTCTCCTCCACATAAGGAGTACTACTTGCTATGCACGCATGCAGCGGGCAGCTGGTGTCTTGAGGGGCCAGGGCGGTGAGAGCAGGCTCCGGAAGCGGTCTAGACTCTAGCATAATTTTGGTTTTTACAGTATTTCTTTCTCCATTGACAGGTAGGCCTGCATAGATAGATAAAGAACACGAGCTGATGAGGCGCATGCGGACTGTTTGACTGGTCAACCAGACAAATACGGAGCTATACGCTGAGCCAGTGATCGTATAATCACCATATCTCGTATACAATGATCAAAGTGAGCTATCAAGACAAGTTCGATGACCGGCAATGCATTTTACTCGGTAATAAATGACCAGGATTGAAGGGGAATCCAAATTTGCTTCGTCTTCTGTCCTTGAGCTCTTGACAAACCAATGCACTGTACGGTTGTCCGGCCACTCCACCCTAGAGCTCTCACCAAGCGTCGTTCATGCCACCGCGCCGCACACTAACCGGTAAGGCAGCGATGGCATCCCGCCGTGCCGAGTTCCTCGCCTCCCACGACCGCACACAAAATGGTAGGGAAGTGATGGCATCCCGCCATGCCGAGTTCATCGCTGCTCGCGACCTCACAACTATGTGGGAGGAATTTGAAGATGCCAAGGCCGAATGGGCGGTAGAGCAAGAGGCGGCCAAAGCCGCACAGAGGAGCGGAAAAGTCAGAAAGCACTCAAGAAAAGAGTGGCCCGCCGCCGCAAGAAAGAAAAGGACGCACACGCTGCTGCAGAGAGGTCAGCGGAGATCCAAGCACGGTGGGGTGTCGCCGACAAAGTCAGGAAGGAGAACGACGGCGTCTGGCCAGCATGTGAGAAGTAGTAGTACTAGTAGTTAGTGTGTGTGTGTGTGTCTGAGTACGAGCATGTACCAGTACTACTAGTTAGTACTGTAGTTTTTAGAGAAAATTACCAGTACATTGGCCTAGACTAAATGGAAAAATTCCTATCCTAAGCATCAAATGTCATCTCTTTCTCTATAGGAATTGAGATGCATGTCATCTCACTTCCTATGATTTTCATATTACTATCCTATGAACGAAATGAGGCCTCTATTGAAGTAACTATTGTAGCTAGCAGTACTGCTGGTACAGTAGTTTTCTTCAAGAAGCGGAATTCAATGAAGTCATGATGGTTGCTTCGTCCAAGCAAGTTCAAAGTGGGAAGTGGGCCTGTGATTTGACGGCTCGTTAGTCATTGTTACTGCGACGCGACAACCTGGGTGACTCCCTTGGAGTTCTGCGTGCATGGCAAGTGGACCAGGATGGTCGACGTCCCACATGTTGGCGAACGGAACTATTCTTTCTGATATCGAGGAGCAAGGAAACCGCGTGGTATAGTATCACTGCTAATTGGTTCGCAAAAAAATAGTATCACCGTCGATTTATAATTATTTTTTATTTCTGATGAATGCTAGTGTTTCAACTCTTACGACGAAGGGTGCCAAACACATCACGTGCTGGATGTCCCACACGTCAGCGAAACGAGTGGGACATGAACAGCGTGGTAGAGCCCAACGTAAAAAAACAGCATGGTAGAGCGTCTCCACTTCTTCCACTTCTGGGTCGGAGACCACATGTAGTAGTACTTAGTGGTATGAACGATACAAAGTGCGACCTGGAGACTAAGACACATCTAGTTGGAAGGTCTCGGGGCATACACGTAAACAAATATAAAAGTTAATATGTGCCTCCAACTAATATAGTAGTAGTAGAGTACTTAGGCACGTACTCCATAACATCACCGTGCATTGCACGTACAACATTTAGTGGTAGTACGTAGTAAGAGACAAATGCCGCCCAAGAGTTCCCTTCTCGACCTACTTTTGGGTGTTTGGTAGAGTGTATGGAGGGTGCATGAGTCCACACTAGTTTAGCACAAATACACTAGAAGCATGCGTGAAGAGGGGTGTTGAGTTGAGCATGCATGAAGAGGGAACAACTATGCTGAGACGAGAACGCAACCAAACACACCCTATATGCCACACATGTTCATACCATTTGTGCCTTTCTACTTCACTTACTGCGCTACATTACTCAGGTTCGTACGTCCACTCCTGGGTACATGTTCATCTCGTAGTTCCAGTCCCACGTGTTCTTCATATAGATGGAACTATCCTTGCATAACACGTGCACCTTGATGCTAGATGTCTCGCGTGTTGGCAAAAGGATGAACAAAGCTCACATAAAAAAATAGAGTGGAAGAACATAGATTCCGGACGATCGAGAAGGAGCAAGGAACCTCGTGGTGGAGCGTCTGCACTCATAATATTTAATATTATTCAGTGATATAAAATTAACCAATCATCTCCACAGTGGACTGGAAGAGTACGAAACACGGCAGCCCAGTGTAGTATCATACTAGTACATGGCTAACCCACGCTATCACCATATTTCTTGGCTTCCGTGCGACACCTATCTCTAGTAATCCAGCAGCCTGTATCACTTCTCCCTCCTCGTCTCTATCAAAGTGCGGCGGGCTGGCGTTTCTGCCATCTATTGAGGTCGGTTGACTATCACATGTTAGCGACATGCCAAGAGCATTATAAAAAAAATTCCTTTCACGTTCCGTTTTCAAAAAGAAAAAATCCTTTCACGTACGAATTTGCCTGTATGCTTTGAGCAACTTGCATGTCCTATACTGCTCCAGTTTGATACTCTAACTTAGCTAGAGGTTAGAATAACTCATGACTAACCCTGAACTAAATGTAGCCAAAGAGGTGTTTGGGTGACAAGGTTAGATTGACAATAAATGCACTTCATGGAGAGAGAAAAGTGATTTTTCAGTGGTCCCAATGAGAACTATCTCCAGTTAGCACCTCTTGGGTGGGATAGTTTTTTTTTGGTGGGTTCGGTGCAACTTGCTCCAATTTAAACCCTCATGCTTGGATAGTTTAGGGCTATTTGAGCCCCAACTAGCTCAAACTAACTCTAACCCATGGATCCAAATAGGGCCTATGGCCAGTCTCGACGCGGAGCAGTCGCGTGCACCGGGAAGCGGCGCTCTCTCGGTCGTCGCGCCACTTCAAAGCCGGCGCCAGTGAGAGGTCGCCTCCGCTTTGGCCGGGCATTAATGTGGCACTGACGCTCCAGGGGGACGCTGACCGTTTCACGCGGGAAGCGCGCGCTGGCAAGGGAGTATAGGTTTTGAACCGTTTCAGGTGTAGTACTGGTAGTTTGCAAAACTACTCAATTATTGCACTCAAGTTTCCTAAAAAATTGTGGTAAAAAATGTTACTCCACAGCCCGCTTTCCCTCTCCTTCCTCTTCCACCGCCCGCGCACATCCGCGGGAAGCGACCGGTCAACCCTTATACTCCCTCCGGTCCTTTTTACTCTACATGTTAGAATTCTCTAAAGTCAAACTTCACAAAGTTTGACCGTATTTATATGAAAAAATATCAATATCTGTCATGCTAAAGTTATACAATATGAAACTTTAAGTCATTACACATCTATTGGTATTGATTTCAGATTGTGAATGTTGATACTTTTTTCTATAAAGTTGGTCAAACTTTACGAGGCTTGACTTCAGTCAAATCTTATATGTGAACTAAAAATGACCGGAGGGAGCATAGGAATGCTAGCACAAAAAGATGCATGCATGAGCACTAAAATTTCCATATTAAAGCACCACTCCGGCGGGAGTATGGAGTATGTTGTTACCTTCGGCCGGCCCATGGCTACCGGGCGACAGCGACCAGAGAAGAGGCGGCGGGAGGGGAATGAATGCAGCTACTGTTTGGGTTCTCCTTCGGGCTTAAATAAATGTGCAGCAGCACGTGTACCCGCGGGTGCACAAATTGTAACATACGTGTCTGCTTAAGTGGGCGTCATGTAACTGGTGTGTGTGTGAGAGAGATTCTGAGAGACAGAGTGCGTGTGTGCGACTCTACTCTTCGGACATGTACTCAACCTTTTGCATCGGGATATAAGTATAATGGTATTTACTTTAGCTAGTGATTTATGTGGCCATGTTAACGTGGTTGTGTCAAAAAAATGTCACTTCCTGCTTGTGATTTGCGTTATATAATTACAAGCAAGATTCTCGTGCATTGCATGGAACATCAATATGCATTTTTTTACAGAACACCTGTTGTGATTGACCCATGCAGGAGTAACCCTATGTGTAAAAACTAGTGATATCTCAAGAATTTTATCGGAAAACTGGTATCTCGAGAATGTCATCGAAAAAAAATGAAAGATGAGAGATAAGGCGAGGAGGAGTGGAGCGTGGTGGTGACTGGTGGTCGGAATGGGTGGAGGCATGGGGATGGACGGCGCCGGCAGGCGGCAACGGCCACCATGCATGCTAGATTGTTCCAGAGACTTATTCCTTTTTTAATTGCTGAGCAATGAGGTTGTGAGAGATAATGATGTGGAGAGAGGTGCCGGTATCTTTTGTAAAATTATCATAGTTTGCTTTCTATCCTCAGATATAGATCATACAGTCTGTATTACAAGATGGCAGGCACACCATCACCACCAACTCGTTTTTTTATAAGGGTATAGATGATAAGTTTGCTGGCTACTAAAGTAAAGTGGAATTTGTCCATGTTATGCAAGTAAATAAAGGTGATTGTTTATCATACGGGTAAGGTTGGATGAAGGGTGGTAGGAACAAATGCTCCGCCTAGAGCATGTGTGTGTGAGATGGAGTCTTAGTGTGTGTGAGAGAGAGAGAGAGAGGAGAGAGAGAGATGGAGTCTTAGTTTGTGTGTGTGAGAGAGAGGGAGAGAGATGGAGTCTTAGTGTGTGTGTGGGGGGGGGGGCGTGCGTGCTTGCGTGTGTGTGTGTGTTTGTGTGTGTGTGTGTGAGAGAGAGAGATGGAGTCTTAGTGTGTGTGTGTGTTGGAGGGATGCGTGTGTGTGTGTGTGTGTCGCGGGGTCCTCTATGGCGGATATAATTTAAGTGTGCATGGCTTTCATCATAGAGAGGTGATGTGTATGGCAGAGGCCACCAACGATGGGGTGCGAGAGAGAAAATGCCCATAGAGAGGGGAGAGAAGGTGTGTGCGCGTGAGAGGAGTCGACTTCGAGAGAACGTGTTTGTTTGAGAGACACCGAGGAAGACTGCTATATATTGATGGTGCATGTAGGCGGGAATTAAACTAAGGGATGGTCTTACTGGTTTCGAGGATATAGGGGAAGAGTGAGAGGCGGGGGGGGGGGTAGCTAGAAGGAGATTGTTAAGTGTGAGTGTGTGTTTTACCCATCCAGGCGGAAGTTATGTGCACAAAAGAGGAGAACGATTCGATGTGGCGTTAGGATTGAGGGTAATTAAGTACGTATGGAGACCTAGAGACCTTGAACGTGCATGTGTGAGAGGTATACATGTATACGTGGGATGTGTGTGTGTGTGCGCGCGCATGATTGAGATAAAAGAAAGAAGACATAAGTCATAAGATCAACGACATGGGAGAGACGGATCGGTATGACTGTAGCGACCTGACCCGAATGGATCACGTCTACTGTGCTACGGTGTCATCCCTGGATCAGTAATGCTGACACCACACAGTACATCGAGGTTTTATAGCAGAGTTGCAATCACACACTTATTACATCGATGGCTCAAAAGAACTCATTACAATAAATATGGCTGAAGGCCATATAATATCGATAACAGCGGAAGACTCGGAAGATAAATGGGTCCATCAACTCCAGCGGCATCACTGAGTATAGGGCCACGACCTAAAAACACCTCAATCATCTTCTAAAAAGTCTGCAACATTAACGTTGCAGCCCGAAAACGGGTCAGCACATGGAATATGCTGGCAAAGTAACACATAGAGAGTAATGGAATGAAACAGCTATACTATATGCATATATGGCTGGTGGAAAGCTCTATGGTTACAGTTTTGCGTAAAGCCAATTTTTCCCTACTGCAAAGGAATAAGATTAATTACTATCATGGTGGTTGTGAAACATTGAGAATGGTTGACAGCATTCTCAATCCCAATTAAAAGTAATTAAACCCAACAACATTAATTAGAGTAACATGTTGAGATTCACAATGATATTCAAGTACTAGATACTCAAGTTGTCCATAACCGGGGACACGGCTAATGATGATTAGTTTATACACTCTGCAGAGGTTTTCGCACTTTTCCCACAAGACTCGATCGCCTCCGTTTGTTTTCTCGCACTACATGGTGTTTGAGAAGCGGATGACCGAGACATAGTCTTTCAGAAGCGCTAGCACCTTACATGTGGGGTAGACCGGTACACCTACATCCCCTACATCTGCTAGTCCACCCCGTAAGAGTTCGCACAACTTAGTCAACTATGCCAGAGCCCATAGTAGCATGTGGCTGCACACGGAAGTTTCTAGCATGAAAGATCTTATGATCCCTTTGAGCCTGGGTGGCGGTCCAAAAAAAACAGGCAAGTCCTGATAGACATCAGGTGCCTCAATCCACCCAGATGTGTGTTAGGTTGCCACCTTAGATGAACCATTAAAATTATCAATCTCACATCTGTCATGGATATCACTCACCCAATCCACGTCTACTAGCATAGCATTGCATAATAGGCAAACGTAGAAGTAACTCCCAAAGGTTTGATAATAATACAGGTAATAGGTACTACCTCATCTACTTCCCATCCCACAATTTAATTAGATCCTAATCATGCAATGTGAGAGGATTGATCTAATGCAGTAAAACATGGGTTGTAGAAAAGGTATGATCAAAGTGTTACTTGCCTTGCTGATGATCCGCGAGTCCTAGGGTTTCGAAGTAACAAGCGGCGCAATCCGGGTAATCTATCGCAGACAAACAACAAGCATACAATAAGTACTCATCTAATGCACAGGTAAAACTCGAACAAGAGAACGAACCAGGTAGTTCAACTTAAGAACTCCGGTTGCACAGAAAGAAAGAACTGAACAAAGAAACAAACGGCGAAAGAAAACAACTCGGTTCTAGCAAGTTGAAACTAGGTCAAATTTTACCGGGGCAAAAACTTGTTTAAGTTGATTAGACGGAACAGCGGTTTCGAAACGAAACTCCAGGCGCTTGAATCACCTGATTCCGATAAACGAGCGAAAAGATAAACTAGAACGAAGATCGGATCTGAGATCGCGATCGCGGAAAAGACGCGGAATAAATCCGACGAGAAGAAAAAGAAGAACGGTTAAATGAACGGACGTCGTTTACCGAGAAAGAATCCGGTGATCACGTTCGTTAGGACGAACGGTCCGGCGAACGGTCCAAAGGCAACTAAATCGGAAAAGAAAACGAATCCGATCTAGGGTTTCGGAAAAGAAAACCGAACGAAAAACCGATCTAGAAACCGGAACGGTTTAGCGAAGAAAAGAATCAGAACGATTAGAAGAAAACGATCCGAGGAAAAGAATAGATGTAGCGCGGGGCTACCTCCGGCGAGGTCTCCGGCGAGGGGCTCCGGCGACAGCGTAGGGCGGCGGCGGCGTGGGCAAGGTGCGGCGGCGGCGGCTAAAGCGGCGGCGGCGGGTGTGTGGTGGCGGCGGCTAGGGCACAAGGGCGGTGGCGCTAGGTGCGGCGGCGGTGTAGGGCGCGGGGTGGGGCTGTGCGCTGCTGCTTGTTGCGGCTTTGATTTGATGTGTTTAGAGGGGGGTGCTTGGGTATTTATATTGGGGAGGGGAGGGGTTTACTTGGGGTAGAGGGCGTGGAATTAGACTAGGAATAGGAATCCTAGATGAAAAAGAAAAACGGAATAAGGAAAAAGCTAGCCTAGAGTCCATCTAGGACTCGGCTAAAGAAGCAAGAGGCGAGGCGGCGGCCTCCTGCGCCAGCGCCAGGCGCGCGCGGCTCCCTGGGGGCGGTGGCCTTTGGCTCGGCTGGGCCTTGGCCTGGCCGGCCTTGGTAAGTTTTTTTATATAAATGGTTCAGCGTGCAGAAAAAAAACAAAAAGAGATCTAAACGAACTCCGAAAAATCTAAAGTAAATTTTCCCCGACTCCTAAAAATGAGCCGAACAAAATGAACTTTTCTCCGGACCTAAAATGCAATTTTCGAAAACGTGCATTTTTCCCTATCCAAATAAAATGCAAATAAAACTCCGGCAAACAAAACTTGATCTATTTATTAAATCTTCATTTTTCCTAAATTTTGGGAAAGTCATATTATTCCCTCTCTCATATTTTGATATTGGAAAAAATAATTGAAGACAAAATAAATAAATCAAATGATCGTCTTTTCAAAATTCAAGAAAACTCTCAAATATGAAAATAACGAAATCTCCAACTCTCTCCGAGGGTCCTTGAGTTGCGTGAAATTTCTAGGATCAACCAAAATGCAAGAAAATATGATATGCATGATGATCTAATGTATAACATTCCAAATTGCAAATTTGGGATGTTACAAACCTACCCCCCTTAAGATGAATCTCGCCCTCGAGATTCAGGTTGGCTAGAAAATAGGTGAGGGTGGTCCTTGAGCAAATCTTCTTCTCTTTCCTAGGTGGCTTCATCCTCTGAGTGGTGGTTCCACTGAACTTTGCAAAACTTAATAACCTTGCTGCGAGTAACTCTACTGGCAAACTCGAGAATCTTGACCGGCTTCTCCTCATACGTTAGGTCATCCTTTAACTGAATCGCTTCAAGTGGCACGGTATCTCTTAGCGGTATATCCGCCATCTCGGTGTGACATTTCTTCAGCTGAGAAACATGGAATACATCATGAACTCCTGACAGTCCCTCTGGTAATTCCAACTTATAAGCGACTTCTCCCATACGTTTCAAGATCTTAAACGGTCCAACGAAACGCGGTGCTAACTTTCCCTTAACTCCAAAGCGCTTAACTCCTCGAAGTGGGGATACTCGGAGATAAACTCTGTCTCCGGTTTCGTAAACTGTCTCCTTGCGTTTTGAATCTGCGTAGCTCTTCTGCCTGGACTGGGCTACCTTGAGCCTATCGCGAATCAACTTAACTTTCCGTTCAGACTCCTTAATCAAATCTGGTCCAAAGAATTGACGGTCTCCAACTTCGTAACTGTTGTCATGGAACGAAACTGTTATCTGATACGATACTCCTCGGAACTCCATGCAAACAAATGATCCTAGTCATGTATATCTTCGCCAACTTAGCACTGGTGTAAGTGGTCTTAACTGGAATGAAATGTGCTACCTTCGTCAAACGATCAACTACTACCCATATCGAGTCATATCCTGCTTTCGTCCTGGGTAGTCCTGTGATAAAATCCATGCCTATCTTATCCCATTTCCATTCGGGTATCGGCAATGGTTGTAACAATCCTGCTGGCTTTTGATGCTCTGCCTTTACTCTCTGACATACGTCACAAACTGCTACATATGCTGCAATATCCTTCTTCATTCCGGTCCACCAGAATGTTTCCTTTAAATCCAAATACATCTTGGTATTCCCTGGGTGAATCGAATACGGTGAATCATGTGCCTCTTGCAAAATCAACTTCCTGATCTCCGGGTCATTTGGCACATAAACACGATCTTCAAACCATAGGGTATCGTGCTCATCCTCACGAAATCCCTTTGCCTTTCCTTTGCTCAATTTCTCTTTTATAGCAGCAATCTCCTTGTCAGATTTCTGAGCTTCTCTGATTCTATCCATCAATGTTGACTGAATCTCCAATGCTGGTACATAGCCTCTCGGATATGTTTGGAAATAGTTCCGAAGGTTTTCTGCTAACTCCTTTGGTACTTCTCCCGTCACTAGGGTATTGACATGGCTCTTACGGCTCAATGCGTCTGCTACTACATTAGCTTTTCCGGGATGGTAATGCAATCTTATGTCATAATCCTTGATGAGCTCCAACCATCTCCTTTGTCGGAGGTTCAACTCCTTCTGCGTGAAAATGTACTTCAAACTCTTGTGATCCGTGTACACCTCACAATGATTTCCAATGAGGAAATGTCTCCATGTCTTCAATGCATGCACTACGGCTGCTAACTCCAAATCATGCGTGGCATAATTCAACTCATGAGGCTTCAGTTGCCATGAAGCATACGAAACAACTCTTCCTTCCTACATAAGCACTGCTCCAAGTCCTCGACGTGAAGCGTCGCAATACACCTCATAATCCTTGGTTTGATCTGGCAAGATCAATACTGGTGAGGTAACCAAACGTTTCTTCAACTCCTGGAAACTAGCCTCACACTCCTCAGTCCATTTGAACTTAGTATCCTTCTTCAACAATTCAGTCATAGGCTTTGCAATCTTTGAAAAGTTCTCAATAAATCTCCGGTAGTATCCTGCGAGTCCAAGAAAACTCCAGATCTCTCCAACTGTCGTTGGTGCTTCCCATTCGGTTACGGTATCAACCTTAGTGGGGTCAACTGCTATACCTTCTCCGGATATAACGTGTCCGAGGAATCCAACTTCCTTTAACCAAAACTCACATTTGCTGAATTTGGCGTATAATTGATGTTCCCTTAGTTTCTCCAAAACCAAACGCAAATGTTCCTTATGCTCCTCTTCATTCTTTGAATAAACCAGAATGTCATCAATGAACACTACGACGAACTTATCCAAAAACTCCATAAACACTTTGTTCATCAGGTTCATAAAATAGGCAGGCGCGTTAGTCAATCCAAATGACATAACGGTATACTCATACAGTCCATATCTTGTGGTGAATGCTGTCTTAGGTATGTCCTGCTCTCGAATCTTCAATTGATGGTACCCTGATCGCAAATCGATCTTGGAAAACACTTTAGCTCCTTGCAATCGATCAAACAGATCGTTGATCATTGGCAGTGGGTACTTATTCTTGATGGTTACTTCATTCAATCCCCGATAATCTACAACCATCCTTAATGATCCATCCTTCTTTTCCACTAGAAGTACGGGTGATCCCCAAGGCGAAGAACTTGGGCGAATGTAACCTTTATCCAATAACTCCTTAATCTGATTCTTAATTTCCACCAAATCCTTTGCTGGCATCCGGTACGGTCGCTTCGATATTGGACCTGTACCTGGCAATAACTCAATCAAAAACTCAATGTCTCTATCCGGTGGCATGCCTGGTAATTCCTCAGGAAATACATTAGGAAAATCCTTTACCACTGGTACTTCCTCCTGCACAACTCTTGTTAGGCAATTCACTTGTGTCCTGTTTGGCACATGTCGGGATACATACTTGATCCTTCTTCCTTCTGGTGTGGTAAGCAAAATTGTCTTACTGGCGCAATCGATGTTTCCTCCATACATCAACAGCCAATCCATACCAAGAATCACATCCAACCCTTGGGATTCCAGAATAATTAAATCCGATGGGAATACATGCCTTCCTATACTCAATGGTACTTGAAAACATCCTTGTCTGGCCATGTACTCTGCTCCTGGCGAGCTTACTAGCATAGGTGTTTTAAGAATCCTAGTGGGCAGGCTATACTTTTCCACAAATCCCCTTGATATGTATGAATGCGATGCACCAGTATCAAAAAGAACGAGTGCAGTAAATGACTTAACCAAAAACTTACCGATTACTGCATCGAGCTGATCTTCAATCTCCTCCACATTAACGTGGTTCACCTGTCCCCTATTGAAAGGGTTCGGCTTCTTCCCAAAACTTCCATTGCCATTTCCATTCTGGCCTTCTGGGCATTCATTGGCATAATGTCCGGTCTTCAAACACTTGAAACAGGTGACTTGACTCAGGTCTCTCTTGGTTGGGGTCGATGGGGTTGTCCGGTTCTGGCCGTTGCTTCCTCCATTCCCATTACCATTCTTGTGGCCATTATGGTTGTGCGAGCTACCTCCACCAAGGGTGTGCTGAAACTTAAATCCCGGTTTAGGGGTAAAACGGGGCTTCTGCTGGGATCCAGAGTTATACTTCCCCTGTCCATACTTCCTCTTACGGTTCTCAATCTGTTGTTGCTTCCCTTTAATCATGATGGCATGATCTACCAACTCCTGGTAGTTGTTGAAACTCGCTACCATCAACTGCATGCTTAGCTCATCATTCAATCCTTCCAGAAACTTCTCCTGCTTAGCTGCATCCGTAGCAACGTCATCAGGGGCATAACGTGCTAGTTTACTAAACTCCTCCACATACTGGCCAACTGTCCTTCCTCCTTGGCGTAAGTTGCGAAACTCACGCTTCTTTATGGCCATAGCTCCTGCTGAAACATGGGCAATGCGGAAGGCTTGCTGAAACTGATCCCATGTGACAGTGTCAACTGGGTAAGTGGCTGTGAAATTCTCCCACCATGCTGCCGCGGGTCCGTCAAGCTGGTGAGCGGCAAACTTCACTTTCCCACCATCCGTGCATCCTGCAGTGGTCAACTCCCTTCCTATCTTGCAGAGCCAATCGTCTGCTACTATCGGCTCGGTGCTACTGGAAAACACCGGCGGATTCAGCCTAAGAAAACGGGCTAAGTGGTCAATAGGTGGTGGTGGTGGTGGGTTGTTGTTGTTGTTGTTCTGCTGATTCTGAACTAATATCTGCATCAACCGATTCTGTTGCTGGATCAACTGAGTGAGCTCCGGTGGAAATCCATTATCACGTCTCGGAGGCATTTGAGGGTTTAGAAAAGACGAGAATTAAGAATAGAGGGGGGTCTAAAGAGAAAACACTACCCCAATGCACATGAGCAAATGCACACAAAATCACTTCAATCAATCAAACAAGGGCTTACAAACGGTCTAACTATCGCAAAAGTGCTCGACTATAATGATTACATGGGGGGGGGATACTACTACTATCTGGTGGTCATCTAGAAATTTGAACCGGTGGAAGACTCCATGATATCTGCTCCAGCTTCGTCTTCAAAATCGGGTTCACTTGGATCCGAATCGGTGTCGTCGATGATGATGTAGTTGTCCGGACATGTGACGTACTCGTCGTCCTCCTGGGATGCTAACTTGCTCTTGAGTTCTTCAATCTCCTGCTTAAGATCGCAATTGTGTCTTGCTAGAGCTACGATCTCATCCATGTAGTCCTTGCGTGTAGACTTCAGTTCTCCTTCTAGCTCGATGATCCTTGCCTTTGCATTCTTCAACTCTATCATATCATTGCACATCTGGTTCTCGTGGCGTCGAATGTGCTGGTTTAACTCCTGGATGAATGATGCAATGGATCTATCCTTCTTGGTGCTGACTAACTCCCATTGTTCATCACGCCGTCCGCAAATCTGGTAGATAGTGTCCTTGAGGTCTTCTTGATAAACTTCCCCAATGCGTCCTATGGTGATATGAGCTACCATGCTCTTTCCCAGACTCCAGGTTGGTGCATTGAAAACACTATCTATGGGCTTTGTGATTGGCGCGAATGTTCTTCCCGGAACATGAGCTTGAATCTTCCAACGCTCCTCTTCAGGCAGAGTGGCGTTGAAGGTTCCCGTGAAGCTTGGTAATCCAATGTTCAGGTACTTGGTGACTTCCTTCAGGTGAAATCCAAAAGGTGTTCCTTCATCTGGTTGAGCATACTTAATCTTCGCGTGCGTCATCCTAAAGAGTAGAAAAGATGAGGATAGTGATCTATGGCTTTAACTTAGTGGTCGTGTCCTACAGTCAGCGTGTGCTCTGATACCATCTCTGTAGCGACCTGACCCGAATGGATCACGTCTACTGTGCTACGGTGTCATCCCTGGATCAGTAATGCTGACACCACACAGTACATCGAGGTTTTATAGCAGAGTTGCAATCACACACTTATTACATCGATGGCTCCAAAGAACTCATTACAATAAATATGGCTGAAGGCCATATAATATCGATAACAGCGGAAGACTCGGAAGATAAATGGGTCCATCAACTCCAGCGGCATCACTGAGTATAGGGCCACAACCTAAAACACCTCAATCATCGTCTGAAAAGTTTGCAACATTAACGTTGCAGCCCGAAAACGGGTCAGCACATGGAATATGCTGGCAAAGTAACACATAGAGAGTAATGGAATGAAACAGCTATACTATATGCATATATGGCTGGTGGAAAGCTCTATGGTTACAGTTTTGCGTAAAGCCAATTTTTCCCTACTGCAAAGGAATAAGATTAATTACTATCATGGTGGTTGTGAAACATTGAGAATGGTTGACAGCATTCTCAATCCCAATTAAAAGTAATTAAACCCAACAACATTAATTAGAGTAACATGTTGAGATTCACAATGATATTCAAGTACTAGATACTCAAGTTGTCCATAACCGGGGACACGGCTAATCATGATTAGTTTATACACTCTGCAGAGGTTTGCGCACTTTTCCCACAAGACTCGATCGCCTCCGTTTGTTTTCTCGCACTACATGGTGTTTGAGAAGCGGATGACCGAGACATAGTCTTTCAGAAGCGCTAGCACCTTACATGTGGGGTAGACCGGTACACCTACATCCCCTACATCTACTAGTCCACCCCGTAAGAGTTCGCACAACTTAGTCAACTATGCCAGAGCCCATAGTAGCATGTGGCTGCACACGGAAGTTTCTAGCATGAAAGATCTTATGATCCCTTTGAGCCTGGGTGGCGGTCCAAAAAAACAGGCAAGTCCTGATAGACATCAGGTGCCTCAATCCACCCAGATGTGTGTTAGGTTGCCACCTTAGATAAACCATTAAAATTATCAATCTCACATCTGTCATGGATATCACTCACCCAATCCACGTCTACTAGCATAGCATGGCATAATAGGCAAACGTAGAAGTAACTCCCAAAGGTTTGATAATAATACAGGTAATAGGTGCTACCTCATCTACTTCCCATCCCACAATTTAATTAGATCCTAATCATGCAATGTGAGAGGATTGATCTAATGCAGTAAAACATGGGTTGTAGAAAAGGTATGATCAAAGTGTTACTTGCCTTGCTGATGATCCGCGAGTCCTAGGGTTTCGAAGTAACAAGCGGCGCAATCCGGGTAATCTATCGCAGACAAACAACAAGCATACAATAAGTACTCATCTAATGCACAGGTAAAACTCGAACAAGAGAACGAACCAGGTAGTTCAACTTAAGAACTCCGGTTGCACAGAAAGAAAGAACCGAACAAAGAAACAAACGGCGAAAGAAAACAACTCGGTTCTAGCAAGTTGAAACTAGGTCAAATTTTACCGGGGCAAAAACTTGTTTAAGTTGATTAGACGGAACGGCGGTTTCGAAACGAAACTCCAGGCGCTTGAATCACCTGATTCCGATAAACGAGCGAAAAGATAAACTAGAACGAAGATCGGATCTGAGATCGCGATCGCGGAAAAGACGCGGAATAAATCCGACGAGAAGAAAAAGAAGAACGGTTAAACGAACGGACGTCGTTTACCGAGAAAGAATCCGGTGATCACGTTCGTTAGGACGAACGGTCCGGCGAACGGTCCAAAGGCAACTAAATCGGAAAAGAAAACGAATCCGATCTAGGGTTTCGGAAAAGAAAACCGAAGGAAAAACCGATATAGAAAACCGGAACGGTTTAGCAAAGAAAAGAATCGGAACGATTAGAAGAAAACGATCCGAGGAAAAGAATAGATGTAGCGCGGGGCTACCTCCGGCGAGGGGCTCCGGCGGCGGCGTGGGCAAGGTGCGGCGGCGGTGGCTAAAGCGGCGGCGGCGGGTGTGGGGTGGCGGCGGCTAGGGCACAAGGGCGGTGGCGCTAGGTGCGGCGGCGGTGTAGGGCGCGGGGTGGGGCTGCGCGCTGCTGCTTGTTGCGGCTTTGATTTGATGTGTTTAGAGGGGGGGGTGCTTGGGTATTTATATTGGGGAGGGGAGGGGTTTACTTGGGGTAGAGGGCAAGGAATTAGACTAGGAATAGGAATCCTAGATGAAAAAGAAAAACGGAATAAGGAAAAAGCTAGCCTAGAGTCCATCTAGGACTCGGCTAAAGAAGCAAGAGGCGAGGCGGCGGCCTCCTGCGCCAGCGCTAGGCGCGCGCGGCTCCCTGGGGGCGGTGGCCTTTGGCCCTGCTGGGCCTTGGCCTGGCCGGCCTTGGTAAGTTTTTTTTATATAAATGGTTCAGCGTGCAGAAAAAAAAAACAAAAAGAGATCTAAACGAACTCCGAAAAATCTAAAGTAAATTTTCCCCGACTCCTAAAAATGAGCCGAACAAAATGAACTTTTCTCCGGACCAAAAATGCAATTTTCGAAAACACGCATTTTTCCCTATCCAAATAAAATGCAAATAAAACTCCGGCAAACAAAACTTGATCTATTTATTAAATCTTCATTTTTCCTAAATTTTGGGAAAGTCATATTATTCCCTCTCTCATATTTTGATATTGGAAAAAATAATTGAAGACAAAATAAATAAATCAAATGATCCTCTTTTCAAAATTCGAGAAAACTCTCAAATATGAAAATAACGAAATCTCCAACTCTCTTCGAGGGTCCTTGAGTTGCGTGAAATTTCTAGGATCAATGAAAATGCAAGAAAATATGATATGCATGATGATCTAATGTATAACATTCCAAATTGCAAATTTGGGATGTTACAATGACAATATGCATGCATGTGAGAATGCATGGAAGAAGTCCCAACAATTGAGCATGTGTTTTTGTCTTTAAGATATAGTGGCCTGGGCTGGAGCATGCATCTATGGCGAGCAGAGGGAGTGAGGCGCAACGATTGTGCAAAAGAGACCAACCTATAAATGCATATGTATGGAGAGACATATATAGTGTGGGTGATAGGAAGCAAGACTCCGTGCGACAAAGAAATGTTGGCGGAGAAACTACAGATAGATACAGAGATGGAGATGCTAGCTAGAGGGACATCCGCTAGTTTGGGTGTTGGAGATGACCGCCGGGTGGTTCAAAGGGTGAAGTTATATATGTGTGTGAGAGGGCACTTGACTGCATGTAGTGAGAAACATATGTAGTGTGCGTGATAGGAATCAAGAGTGAGGGAAAGAAAGAAGGTTGATGGAGAAACAGATAAATAGAAAGATAAAGATGCTAGCTAGTGTGCGTTAGAGATAGGAGTCGAGTGGATCAGAAGGCTGGGTTATGTGTGTGGGTGTGAGAGAGATAGAGAGAGGGTGCGTGTGAGTCACATACAAACAGATATCAAAGAGAAATGAGATCCAGAGAGACGGAGTTTTGTGTCTACGAGAGAGAAAGATATTTCACAACGAGAGTGATAGCTAGAGAGACATACGAGGGAACACAAGATATCTCTAGGGAGAGAGGGTGTGTGTGAGCGACATACAAGAGAACAATGGAGAAATATGAGACCCTGGGAGACAGAGTTTGTGTTTGTGTGTGAGAAAGAGATATTGATGAGGAAGAGTCGTAGGTTCTCATATCTAAGGAGCGAAAGACATCTCTGTATGAGGGGTGTGCGAGTGGCACACATGGGAATAGTAGAGAGAAATGAGACCCCGGGAGACAAAGTTTTGTGTTTGTGTGAGAGAAAGAGATTCCACATGGAGAATCATAGTTAGAGACACATACCAGGGAGCGAGATATACTTAGAGAGAGATAGAGTGATGAAGGTCGAGGGAGAGAGTACTGTCAGTGTGTTACGAAGATAAAAGATCATTGTCGACATACATGTAGCACGAGAGATACCTGAGAGACGATGAACGCGTATAGGTCCAGAGAGATAGTCCTATATAAGCATGAGTGATAGCTATATGAGACGAATATCTGGATTAAAGGGGATTCAAATATTTAAACTGGAGATCACGACATCGATAATATCATAACGCAAATTGGTGTATCAAACATGCATATTCATTTGAATTTGGGCACACGTGTAATGTTATGTAGTTTATCAATATTGGTGATCCATAGATTCTTCAATTACAAAGAATGCATGGTTTATATGCAATTAATGTCTAAACGGGATTACACTATATGTTGCGTGTGTGAAACACATTATACATGTTTGAGAAGTAAAAAAACCCGCATGAAACACACATTAATTGGAGATAGTTAGCGAGGAATGCATACATTGGATTTCAACATAAAGTGGTTTCAAATATTTGAAAATCCAAATTGATGGATACAACCTTATGAATCTGAGATCATGCCATTTGTAAACCATATTTATGTATAAATGGTGTTGTGATTTTGAAAGTATATATAAAAAAATGATGTATATAGAATGTAATTCCAATTGAAAATGGATCCCGCCCGAAAAAAAATAGAATACAAACGGGATTCGAATTGAGTTGGCACGGTAAACGTGCACTCTGCAAAAGTGGAATGAAGCGGGGAAATTCGCAGTAACCGCCCAGAACCAAAATTTGCGAGATGGAAATCACTGCTGCCTATCCCTGCCACGCAAAGCCTATATGCCGGATTTCTATAGGTTTCGATAGGGGTAGGTTTGTAATTTCACCCAAACGTGACGTAACCGCCTCTCACCCGGATTCATACACGGTGGGTGCCGAAACACAGTGTGTCCTCGGCCGAAATCGACTCCCTCCCCGATTCATATTCATACACGGTGGGCGCCAAAAACAAACTCTCGTCGGCCAATATTCGGTGTGTGCGAGATTACCGTCCTATCCCCGACTGACTAGTGTTGCTGTGATGTAGTAGAAATTTGAAATGGGGGCTAAGTTTGTAAATTTCCTCACATTTGAGACAAGCGCGCCCTGAATACATGGTTCCCCCTTCCTCTCTACCTCCCTTTTCCCCATTCGTACTCCGTGGGCGCCAAAACACCCTCTCCACCCCACCCTCCTCCGTCCGCCGCCATCCGCCACCCCATCCACCACCGTCCTCCGCCACCATGCCGGAGCTGATACCCCGACGCCGCCGTCCATTACAAGAGATTGACCTCTCTCATCCACGGCTTCGGACCGGGATCCTTGCATCCCGTCCTCTCGCTTCATCCCCGCCGTCGTCCACCTTGCCGGCGCCGCTCCTATGACTGTCTCGTCCACCGCGCCCCGCCGCCACCGTCTACCCTCCTAGATCTGCTTCCACGCCGCCGACAGCCATCGCTACCGCAGCACCGCCAAATTCTCAGCAGATGCCTACACGGCGCCGCACCAGAGGCGGTACTCTTTCGTATCTGCTCAACTTATTTATCACAGCAAGAAAATAGATCGCCACTTCTTTACTCTGATTTCTTGTCTTGGTTGTGAAGTTGCCTTTGTCCGGTTTGCACCTTCAGATCCGCCATGGCACGCTCAACACTATACTCGCAATGTTTATGGTTTTCCCCTTTTATATTCCACACTAGTTAAATCACAGTAGACTAAATTTCAAAATTGGGTCTGTCGATTTTTTAGAGCTCGCCGGAGTTCGCCGGTGCGATCGAAGAGGCTCGGGTGGTTGTGGGTCCTCGCCGAACGAAGAAAACTCGACGCGGGTGGGGGTTGGGGTGGGGGTGGCGGAGGAACACAAGCAGTGGGGGCCGGTGGTCCGGCTGGCGGCCCGTGCGGTGTTCTGTATGGGAAGAATCAGAGAGGAGGAAGAAGAAGGGTTAGGAGACGTAGGATCTTCATCCAACCGCCTGAAATGGTCAAGAGACAGCTAGGAGTTGCATTCTTAATGCGCTCTGGTTCATCGTGTGTGGGCACTGCGCAACCAACATTTTATTATCCAAAATCTGCTTGCTCTTCTTTACCATGTTCCTCTTCCGTTCTTCTTTAATATGTACTCTCTCCGTTCCTAAATACAAGTCTTTGTATAGATTCCACCATGGACTACATATGGAGCAAAATGAGTGAATCTACACTCTAAAATGTACCTGGATACATCTGTATGTGATCCATAGTGGAAATCTCTACCAAGACTTATATTTTGGAACGGAGGGAGTATGATAGTAGTACAGTGTGTTCCTTGTATTGAAGATGAGCAGGGACATTTGCAGTGTAGAGGTCTATACGGTCGGTTGTGATGGACACTTTGAGCCTCTTTGATTCGTAGGATCTTGTAAACATAGGAATAGGATTTGTAGTGGCCTGCCCACTTGAATCCTATAAGAATAGCAAGGAAATGCGGGGAGCTGTGTCACCTTTGAGAGTTACATTGATATTAACAGTACCACACCTTCACTTGAAGAGAGCTGGTATCCGAAGCCTTTCTAGCCGTACCGGCAATACTAGCACATATATTCCAGCAAGTTCCACTTTGCTGATTTTACTCTGATGCTTAAGGTTTTCCCGTTATATCTACACTATGATCTGTGTAGCTGCTTTGCGTCGCACTAGTAGCAGTCCACTCTTAAAGCTAAACACTGCAATGACTTACAAAATTGGCACCAAGGCATTGTGTGCCATTCTGGATGCAATGAAACTCATACGCTCCCCACCTGTTGATTCTTGTTCAGAATATCATCCTAATGATTATTCTAACCTCGAGGAGTCAAAGGCAGATGGCCTGTCCTGTTCACCCATCAAGGTGCCAGTTCTAATTTGGCAATGTTTTATTAATTGCGGGTATCTTGCATATGTTGTGTTGCATTTCTTCTACTTTGTTACACCGACATCTGCTTAGTTTACTCATCATATATGTCGAGATGCCATGCCCATCCATTATCAATACATATTCCATCTTTCATCATACCATGTTTTTCCACTCAAATGTTGTTCTTGTGCATCAGACATCAAAAAGGAAGAGGGTTATTGCCGAACCTGAAGGAACACCAGCAAAGTCCTTGAAAAACATGGTGGTGCCAGAGAAATCAGACAGCACCCCACTTATATTGGATGTACAACCAGTGACACAAAACTTAGGACCGACTCCAGCAGACTGTATCCATACTTCACTGGCCACACCACTAGCCCCACCACACAGGACCTGCACTCCAGCAAAAGGTATACCGATTTCATTTGCCATAGCACCAGCTGTACCACAGAAAAATCCCACTCCAGCAAAAAGTACAGCAAGTCCACCGGCCGAAGACCTATCCCAACTACAGAGATGGCCAATTCCTGCAGATTGGAACCCCATTCCATTTATTCCCAGTTTAAAAGACAATGCTTTCAATGTTGTTAGGGACTACGTGCATATATTCCCATCATGGGAAGATTATTGTGAAGACAAACACCATTTTCACATCTTCCTGTCCAACTTATGTGTAAGTGCTATTATTCATGGCTATTATTTTCTTGTTTTCTGCTGATTGAACACATCAATGATTTACATTACATTGTTGTAACTAGGCGAGGGTCAATCTGGATAGTCATGACGAGCAAAGCTTGCTTGTGCTTTTCAAGGAAGCATTGCAGCAGTATCAGTGTTACCTGAGGAAATCACACTTTGATGGCAATTCTATAAACGAATTTCTGGTGAAGTCTCCTGTGCTAAATTTAGAAGACATTGAATGGAAAAAACCTTGTTATGCACTGGTCTCATTCCCAGGATGAGGTAATGTCTATGAAATCACATGGCAATTTGAACCTCTACTTTTCCGCATGTGCCTTACGGATCTTTTTTGCAGGAAATCTGCTCGAAGAAGAATTCCGGTTTGACAAGAACGACAGGATATCTCAAATATGCTACCCGCTGCTTTGCTCTTGTTAGTACCTGTTGTCCTGTATCACTGTACTTGCATACATACCTGGTTCATTATGTGACAGCACTATGCATGATAGCTTGCTTATCAATTGTTTGCTCCAAATTATCTGATCTGTATGAATGGTTACATTAGTGTAGAATATATCCAACGCCAATGTTTTTTTAGCTCTGCATTGTTCTTGTAAGTACATGCTGTCCTTATCAGTGTACTTATAATGACAGGTAGTTGTTCATGTACCATCACTCTGCAGCTTATTTTCCTTTGCCCTCCATTTTCTACACATTAGTTCTATATTTACTCTTACCATAAGGTTGGTACTGAAGAAGTTTAGCTGTGCATTGCTCTTGGCTGTACCTTTTGCCTGTATTGCTGCACTTACATTTATAGCTACTTGGTTATGTAGCATCACTCTTCATCTTATCTTAAATATTCTCCATTTTTTCGTATATTATCACATCTATATTACTCTTAACAAAATGTAGAATAAAGGCAATGCTTTTGAAGAAGATTCTATGGTAAACTTCTTAAATTGCACCCCCATCAGCATGGACAAGGCCTTTATAGAGCCTGTCTTCACCAATAATGTAAGTTTGTCCATCTCAAGCCTTCAAACTTTGTTGTATATATTTGGTTAGGCATGACTGCAACAACTGTTTATTTTTGGTGTTTGCATCAAATTGCTTGTTTAAAGTTTATTATATGTAATTCATAAACAAAAGTTTATCCTTTCTCAATTTAAGTTTTCAGTTGTACAACCAAGTTCCTTCTTCATACCATGTAAATTAAACTATACAGAACAAGTGATCTTCTTTTGCACTGCATGTATGCTTCTGTTCTTCATCTGTAATCCAGTGGTGTGGTGAACCTACCCACTACAGCACAATGTCATATTCTGCAATGTCTTAACTATGAAAAATTTCATATCATTCTACTATTATTTAAACCGTCTCTTTATTTGCCAATCTAAAATGGTATAAATTGACAGCACACTAACCATTGATACTTATGAGTTCTTGATCTGTAATCCAGTGGTGTCGTGAAGCTGCCAACTCCTTCACAATGTCATTTCCTGCCATGTCTTGACCTGAACAGTACCATATTGTGTTAATGCAAATTTAAACTATGTCACTTTATTTGTCAGTAAGAAATGTGATGAATTGTTAGCACTGATACTTTTATGTGCAAAACCTGTCATATGTCTGCTTGTTTATCTTTCAGAGTGAGGAAGATATAAGTGTTGAACAAGCGCAGTCTCATCATCTTGCTCAGCTTCTTGCGCTGCAGCTCCCCAGCAGGGCTAACCTTTCTTGAACTCTATTGAAGTGCTATCAGTTTTGTATATTATTTTGTCGGCGTGTTTATTTGCACTTGTGGCGATCTTTGATGCCCAGTGTATGTAATCTGCTGTCTGCTTGTGCTTTATTATCATAGTGGAGAACTTTGATGCCCAGTGGATGTAATATGCCATAATTTCTTTATTGTATAGTATAGGTTTTTTCTTATTCACGATGCTGTAGTTATTTTACTGTGTATATATCCTGTCTTCGCAGTAAACCGGCCAAACCGTAAAATTACGGTACATAATTGGGCCGTCATGCAATCATGATGTAGGTTGGGCCTGAAACGTGCCGATCAGCTCACGGGCTGACAGCAACCCAAAATGAACCCCGTCCCATGATTGCGTGAATCAAATCACGGTCTTTTAACAGGCCAAAATTGTCTAGGTCCTTGTTTGGCCCAATCAGATATCGGCTGCAAGCAGGCCGGATGCAAACCGGGTCGTAGTTAGGCCCAACTATATGACGGGCTTTTAACAGGCCGAAATTAATATAGGGCCAAAATGTTAAACGGGCCCTTAACAGGCCAAAACTAATATCAGGTCGAATTACTAAGTGGGCCTTTAGCAAGTGGGCCCAAAAGCATAGTGTCCAGTTGACGGGCCAAATCTGATATGGGCCATAATTGAGGCCAAAGCCTCTTAAAGGGCCGGACCTGATCTGGGCCGTAATTTGGTCCAGAATGTGGTAGGCTTTTAACGGGCCGGATCTCATATGGGCCACTATTAGGCCCGGAGCGTGGCAGGCCATTAATGGACCGGATCAAATATGGGCCGGCATTTGGCCCAAAACATGGCAGCCAGTTAATGGGCCGGCCTACTAGGGTCCTCAAAATCTTGTGGGCCTACAGCTGGGCCGACCCATTAATGTCGGTGAAATCTCATGGGCCTTTAGCTGGGCTAGCCCATTATGACCCGCAAGAATCTTGTGGCCTTTACCTGGGCCGGCCCATTATGGCACAAAAATATCTTGTGGGCCTTTACCTGGGCTGGCCCATTATGGCCCGCAAAATCTTGTGTGCCTTTAGCTGGGCCAGCCCATTATGGTCCGCAAAATTTCGTGTGCCTTTAGTTGGGCCAGCCCATTATGGTCCCCAAAATCTTGTGGGCCTCTAGTTGGGACGGCCCATTTAAACTTGTTGGGCCGTGCCACGTGTCGACGTATCATAGGCGCCTTCTATCCAGTGAGTGGATGACATCTGTCCCGACGATGAGCCGACACGTGTTTCCTCTAGCCAATGATGATTTTACACATGGAAAATCCCCATTGGTCGGGGCTGTTAACGGGTTATCGGATCCAAAACCCGATCCGATAGCTTAACGACGTTCCGTTACGGTGGATGCCACATGTCGGTCACCCTTGACGAAAGCACTTTTGTGACGCGCGATTTATTGTCATGGAAGTGGACACTTCCGTGATGATAATTTTGGTAATGTCATGGAACACTTCTACGATAGCACAGGTATGACTATCTTGATTCTGTCATAAATTTTTCATGGATGTACATGCATGACAAAAAAGCGACCTACTGTGACAAACACGTATCATCACGGAAGTGTATTTTTTTTGTAGTGTATGTTGTTGTTTTTATGGATCTTCTGCTGTGTAAAAACATATATTTGTTATGCAAGTCGCCTGACTTGGGTCAGTCTACCATTTCAGGCGGTTGGATGAATATCCTACGTCTCCTAACCCTTCTTTCCTTCTTCCTCACCTCTTCTTCTTCCCCAACAGACCACCACACGGGCCGTACGGATACTCCCCAATGTGTGGTTGGATAAACATACTCTATGAACGAAAATTATGTGTCAGCGATAGGATGGCTGAGTTTGGTTTGTTCACATGCGACAACATGTGTCAATGAGGGTGCGTTCCCTTGGTTGGGTTTGCGGCGTGCAGGAGCGACTGTGTGAGGGTGCGGTGCGACCGCGGCGTGCAGGAGCGACCGTGTGAGGGTGGGCGCGAGCGCGACAGCCGTGCGCAAGTGTACCTCCTTCTCATTTTGAAAACTTTAGGCAAGCTTGGCAAAAATGTGTGGCGAAGTTTGGCAATGCAAGGCCTAGACCCAAACAGGATAAGTACGTACGTACTAGGAGTACTAGTGTTAAAAAAGAAAGGCGGGCTTTTCCTTCGCTGGATTTAATCGATACAAATCCTCGTTTCACGTGTCAATTAATGCATATTTTTTTATCCAAAGACCAAAGAGCTAACATTCTCACTCCTCATCGCTTGATTAATGCAGCACCATGCAAACCAACCTTCTCACTTCCGCATGCATGCATGTCGTCTCTCTCTCCCCCTGTCCATCTCTCTGCACGCATGCGCCTCTCTCTCTCTCTCTCCTGTTTCTGCATGCAAGCAGCTCTCTCTGCTATGTGATGTCTCATTGATGAAAATGATGATCTTGAGGAGGTGTTATATGACAATGATGTATTATGATGATAAGTTGTTAATGATATGATGATGATGATGATGATATTTATTACATCACGGGGTGAAAGAACCGCGGATTAGTTTCAAGTGGATGTCCATCCACTTAAAACTAGTCCACGGTTCTTTCACCCTGTGATGTAATAACTCATTATGATTTCAAAACAATTTCTAAATTCCTGTTGTATGAAAACTTGTGTAAAGGTGTACGGATACAACATGAAATAAAAAAGAAATAAAATACAAAATAATAGTAGCAGCGCGGGCAGGGAGAAGCGCTACTACTAATTACCAGTAGCGCACCTCCAGGAACACGCTACTACTAAGCCGATTTAGCAATAGCGCGGGCGGAGGCACGCTACTGCTATACATTAGCTGTAGCGCCTTATCAGTAGCGCATCGACCCGCGCTACTGATAGGCCTAAAACCCGCGCTGCTGCTAGGCTTTTCCCTAGTAGTGTTGGGAAGATGTGAAGCACATGGGAAAGAGAGATGGGATTACTGCAGGCACACATGCGGTGGAAAGGGATGGAGGGCCCGGTTGGAAAGAGCAGCGAAAAAATGCCAATGCGCGGAGCATTGCGGGGAAAACGAAATTTTCTTAGACGCAGACAAAAAAGGACTGGAGGGAGTACTACTAGGAGTACTAGTGCGGTGAGATGGTTTCTCGAAGAAGACGATGGAGAAGCGGAGTCAGCGAAGAGTGAAATGATGGTTGCTTCGTCCGTGCTTTTGTGATTTGACGCCTCATTGCTTTGTGATTTGTGATAGAAGGGACAGGGGAGTAGAATCTGTGCTCTATACTGTACTACATGCGTCCAAGCATGGGAGAAAGAGGAGAGACGTTGCATTTTTCTATTCCTTCAATCAATCAATCAGGGAGCTTTGGTTCCATATTTTTGGCTTTGGCAACACCGTCCACAATGGTTCCCACGATGCCAAAAGCTATTTTCACATTTGGCTACACATTGTGGATGCCCTTAACCGTACCACTTGGTTTTGCTCATGTGTGCTATCTATACAAATCTCAATTATATTGATCTAAAAAATTATAGAATCAAGATTAGTAAAAAGGAGGTGATTTTGCCACGCGGATGGCGGGGGAGGTTTCTTATTTGAGCAATGCTACATCCACGTAATGGTTTACGTAAAGTTACGAACTGATGTGATGTGGGACTATTTGATTGGATTAAAGGAGAGGATTAGGCCCACCCCACCTGAAAATTAGGGGGGCACATATAGATTAGATGGAAAGTATACGTAGCAGCTACATAGCCCTTTGTAAGTCTAGGATTAGGCTTCTTATTTTTGGAGGACGTTGTCCTGGCGGTTTGTTAACATGCGGTCCCACGTGTCAGTGCTTTACCAGGCCAATCCGCGTCCCACATGAGGCAGAACAACGGCAGAAGCAACACGTGGTTAAGTTGAGGAAGATGAGGGAGAAGTGGATTCAGCAACGAGTGAAATGATGGTTGCTTCGTCCCTCCAACTTAACTGTGGGAAAGGTGCAACTTTGTGATTTGACGCCTCATTGCTCATTACTACGCCGGCGCCATGACTGGGGTGCTTCACCCGGCTGCTCTGCACTATATTCCGGTATGGCACGTGGATCGGGTAGCTTGATGTACCACATGTCGGCGAAAGGGACTAGAAGATTTATGAAAGCGAGCGCTCCACTCTTACAATGGAGGAGTAGACGACACGACGGCCCAGTGAACTGTCACTTGTACTGTATAGTACTATAGTTTTGCTGTTTTGCACGATCCATCGATACAAACCCGATTAAACAGGAAAGGGCGAGATTTTTCCCGCACGGTAGATGATACTGGCCATACATTTCAAAGGCAATTTTAATGTATGCAAACTGAATAATTATAAGTAACAATATGATATCTAGTAAAACTAAAAACACATATGATATTTTGTGTTAGAGTGCAGTAGTAGTGCTGTATTGCATACTGTAGTTGTTAGATGTAACATGCGAGAACGTGTAGAGATGTAGTTTTGGAGGGCCTATAGAGAGAAAAGCGTAATAAGGTCACCGAACTCCAGAATAAGCTGATTACGGTCACTATATACATTTTGCAGTGATTATACGGTCACTTGCTCATAGTTCAGCATCGGATTGCACTCTGTTGACCGGCCAAATAGTCTGCGTGGCGCCATGTTGACTAGTTAAATTGACCACGTTCCTTGTGGGTCCCACCTGTCAGTTTACATAGAAAAAAGTTCAGATAAACACAAATTTACGCAGGCGCGACAAGGCTCCAACCCGTGCTCGGGAATCACCTGGTTGTATATGTGTCTGTCAGGGCCTGATGTGTGTGCATGCACGTGTAGGTTGAGCACTTGAGCATGAGAGTGTGTGTTGGTCGTGTGGTGTACTGGTGTGTGCATGCATGCATGCATGCGTGTGTGCGTGTGAGTGTTGCATGCGTGCGTGTGAGTGTTGCGTGCGTGCGTGGCTGCGTGTGTACGTATGAGTGTTGCGTGCGTGCGTGGGTGCATGTGTTTGTGTGAGTGTTGTGTGGATGCAGTTCGTGTGCATGCGTGCGTGTGTGTATAATCACCACACCAGCTTCTGTGTGTTAAAACAGATGGCTCAACATACCAATACAAGGCCACCTTGTCTGCTGTGCCCGCGGTCATGACTTCGAACCACCATCCAAATATTTTTTGTCGTTTGTTTTCATTCTTACTAGCAAGATGCCCGTGCGTTTCATGTAACATCAAGATGCATTTGTATGACTTTTTTATCTTGTGAGAGAAAAGGATGAACGAGGGAAGGCCTTATTTGCAAATGTGGAGAGGTGTGTGGGTACCTTTTTGCAAAATTGCCATAGTTTCTTTCCTATCCATCAGATATAAATCAGACGGCCTATATTGCAGGATGGCAGGCACACCATCATCACCAACTTTGTTTTTCATAAGAGTGTATTTTATGTATTTTATAAGAGTGTAGATGTAGAGTAGATACAAGTCGACAGGTGGGCACGATGGTAGTGAGATAATGTGATGCAACACTAGAGGTGCCACGTGGAGCGTTTAACTGGTCAACTAGTCATGTCATGAGCAAATACAGAGTTGTATGGTGAGCCCGTGACTGTATAATAACCACTAAACGTAAATGGTGACCGTAATGAGTGGATTCTGAAGTCCAATGTACGTATCGTGCTTTCGCTTCAAATACAATGATCGTCATTGCATATATCGCGAGAGAAAGATGAAACATGCGTGAATTTTCTGGGGGCTTACTTTTAGAGGACCTGGAGATAGTTTTGTGTGCATACGTGAAAGGGGCGTACAGGGGGGTATGCGATGGAGATAGAGATGCTCTTCGTTTCTATTTATTATGACTAAGTTTGTATATAGTATAAAAATATACAAATTCATAGTGCGGAATAAATATCATTGTGGGCATCATGCAATGCAAATTAGTGTTCGTACTCCTCCATATAACTTTGTAATGTTGTATATATGTAGAAACTCTAAAATAATTTTTTGGCCACACTTTATTCAAAAGGAATTTTGTATGCAAAATAAACGTGAAGAGAGGGCTTTTTAGATCAATGGGGTACGTGATGTAACATGTGTGAATGTGTAGTTGATGCATTTGGTGGGGCCTAGAGAGGTATGTGTGTGTATTATGTATTTCAGAGAGGCATGGATAGAGGGGCCGACGGGGGGGTGGGGGTGGGGGTGGGAGAGATAGCACGAGAAATGAGAGTTGTGTAGAGAGAGAGAGACGACTATGACGTCACGACAAGAGATTCCATTCCCTTGAGTGTGTATATGCAAGGGGGGAGGGAATAGAGGCGCCAGGAGAAATTTTCTCTGTGTGTGGTGTTTGTGTTGGTATGTGTGGGTGTGAGAAGATAATGAGACGTGGGGGCACAAGGTGTGTCACCGCGTGAGGTCCGGTGGGTCGAGGTGAGGCCCTTCGTTCGGTTCCGTCCTGCACCACATTGGTCGGCCCGTGACGCATTTAGGAAGACCCATGGATGACTAGTCGTACAAGACAAAGATAGCAGAATTGTGAAGGACTCTGTGTCCACTGACAAAGCCAGCTAGGATTTGTAACCCTAGGTTCTCGGACTAAGGTAACCCCTTTATCTCTGATATTACTATTCATCCAACCTAACTTTAAGGGGCATCCTATAGAATGCTCTGCTAGAATCATAATCGTCGATTAGGAAGAGAGGTGTGAGACAATGCGTGAGAGACAGGTGTAAAGATAATGTGCGTACATGAGACACGTAGGCAGGTCCATGTATATAGAAAGGGTCGATGAGGATTGTGAGTGTGTATGTTTGCGAGAGGAAGAGTGCTTGTGATAAAGGTTAGTGGAAACCGTTGTAAATGGTTACGAGAGGGAGGGAGGGTTATATCTAGAGCATGTGTGCGAGAAAGACACCTCGGGAGAGAGTGTGTGAGCATGTGTGAGAGACCACCGGTGGAGAGTAAAACTACACGTAAAAGACTGCTCTACACATTGATTAAAGATATAAATTGTATCCAAATATTAGGATGGGATCATGATATTTGCAATTCGCGTAAGGAGCGGTCATTGATCCATCAGACATCTAGATTCTATCGAATTTGAGCATGTCTATGTTATTATTCGACACAATTGATCCACATAGTTAGTATTTTGAACTCCAGACAATGCATCGCTTTAGCAATCGAATATAAACATGAGTATAGTTCATGTTGTGTGTAAAGCACATTATACATACGAAAGGTACACAATGGACATTATAAATAGCTACCTATGAACTAGCATACGTTTGAATTCAACTTAAGGTGGTTTAAAAAAATCAACTTCAACATGAAGTCCATTCAATAATTTGAATTTGATATCATGGCATTTGTAAACCATACCTAAATTATGGGGGCACCAATCTTTGCTCTGATTTTGTACATAATAGCATATGTAGTCGTGTACAAAATAGATTCAAATTTAGCTCCCCCATTCCAAAATAATCGTAGTTATAGGATTTTCAAGTGTCAAAATTTCAAAAAGAAGCGGATAATTTAGTGAGGTTTTCAAACATACAAGCTCAAATATAACATTGTCTATATAGGTCAATCCTAATAGTTCAAGAGTACTCTAAACGTGAATGCTTGTGTCTCAAAATTTCGAATGAAGCGCCAAAAGAGCCTCTACTCACCCGAAACCGCGTGAGACCAATGTTTGGTAGTACAAGGAAATTACTTTTCTAATAACTCCGACCCGTGAAACCTATCGGCTCGACGTCCAAAGGTCTAAACCGGGGTAGGTTTGTAGCTTCGTCTAGACGCCACGCAACCGCATCCGAAAAACATTCATACACAATGGCTGCCTAAGCACACATGCGCGCGGCTGAAATCGCTCCCGCCCACTATTTGGGACACCTGGGATTACCATCCTACCCTCGACCCGCATTAGGTCCGAAATTTAAGAGGGGCGCAAAGTTTGTACTTTCCCCAAATTTCAAACAAGCGCGTCCCATCTTCTGTTCAAAAAAGCCAAAAACAAGCACGTCCCAGACCGAAACATGGTTCCCCCCCACCCGTCCGATTCCCCATTCGTACTCCGTGGGCGCCAAAACTACCTCTCCACCCGCCGCGAAACCCCGGCGTCCTCTGTCCGCCACCCCATCCCACCCATCAACCGCCGCCCTCCTCCATCACGCCGGAGCCGATACCCCGACGTTGTCGTCCACCGCAACCTCAACCGCAACGCCCTCCACGGCTAGTAGTTGAAGCCGAGGCCGAGCCGTCTGTACCCGAGCCAATTCAACCACGCCGTCCCGAGCCTCACCGCTGCCGCTCCAACTTCGCCACCCTCCACCGCACCGGAGCTGTTCCTGCTACGTCGTTCTTCGCCGCCTCGGATCTGCTTCCCCTCCGCTGACATACGGCCACGGCAACATAGTCAACAATTTGGCCATGGGTTTGTCCAAGCCTGCACCCTCCAGAACATCGGTTTCCCCGGTAAAAATAAGAAGATTGGCGCGACATGTGGAGGTGACCACACCGGCAACCGAAAAAGGTACTCCTCTTCCCTTATTCGTGCAAATCTTACGTCTCTGCTTGCACGGTATTCATCCCACATAAGACACCAGTTGACCGCTTCTTATTGATACTAGATGTTCCTAGTAACTCGCGATGCACAAGGTTTCTCCTCATATACTATTTCACCTTAGCTAGAGGTCCGTCGCCCCCCTGAATTTCAATTTCTGGCCAGTTGATTCCCAATTAACGGAAGCATTCCCCGGCGTAACAGGCGCTAGTACGCCTATTACGCCAGGGAAGCAGTGCCTTGGTGTTTATCTTAGGGGCGTGTGCGGCCTAGAGCTACTGGCGCCCGATCTGGAGGTCGGCCGGGATTAAAGGGATGGCCTGGGGGCGCTGCCAAGCACGGCAGTGGTGTGAGGTCGATGGGAGGGCGGGGCGGCGGAGGCAAGGGTCTGGGCCAGTGGTCGCTGGCGGTTCGAGAAAGATCATCAACAGTGACTGGCGAGAGGTAGACAAAGGCCATCTGCCCGTTCCTTATAGATTGGACGATTCATTAAAAAAATCGACTGACCTATTTATTTTTAGTCGACTGTTATCTTAGATATGACCACATGTGGTGGTGTGCCGGAGGAGTACCTGCATTTCCTATGCTCATATATTACAAAATCATAGGGAGTAGAATCTAATTTTGTTTGCCATGCAATGTTGTAGAGCTATCATATGTCTCCTGTCATTTATTTTTCAGCCACCTACTATCAGCTACTTTTACAGTGCACTAGTTCTGCACACACTTCACCCTTACTCTCACTGTTGTGTTTTTATGCAAGGGTATTTCAGACTCTGCTGCCATGAGAGAAGCCAAAAAGAAAAGAGAGAAGTCGCTCCAGCTTTGTATGCGGGTAGGCAAGACACATTACAGCGCTATAAAGGGTGCAGTGTCAGCAGATGGAGACGGTAAACGTAGCTCTGGAGTTGATGACCTCGCTCGCAATGAACCACCATCCCAGGTGCTTCCTTTAACTTCGCGGTGTCATATGTGGTTGCATGTTCCATATGGTGTCTAGCTTGTATTCGAAAGGCCGAAGTCGGTAAGATAAGGAAAGATATTTTTTTACATGAACCACCATCCCGTGAGCACCAGAAGACAAATAGCTAGTCAGGGCACTGGCCGAGCCAGTGACAAGCCCAGCAAAGATAGGCATCACCAGGAAGACAACTAAAAAGCTGCGATGGTGGCGAAGCAGCCTGCCTCCCACCAGGCTCTCAGGTCCTAGATGATCATGCTCACCACTCCAGCCGGATGTCTAGCTTGTATTGCTTCCAATTTGGTTAAATTGCATCTGCTTAGCTTACACATTATACCTTTGAATATGACATGCCTTTCTGTTTTTGGTACATACTAGTACATCTGTGTATTAACCATGTCCTTACATCAAACTAATGTTCTTGTGTATCCCTCATCAATCACTTATGACGAGGAAGGCGGCAAGGGGACTACTCCTCATTTAAAGAATGCAGCGTCAGCCTCCCGACATGATTCTCAAGAAACAGAAATGCTATATGAAGATAGTGAATGTAGCTCTGTAGTTGATTACATCATTTCCCCTACACTAGCATCGCAGGTGCTTGCTCTAACTTAGCAGCGTGATATGTGGTTGCATGTTGCATATGGTGTCTAGATTGTAATTCTTCCAATCTGGTTAAACTGCATGTGCTAGTCTGCTTAGCTTATAAATTATACCTATTAATGTGACATGCCTTCCTGTATTTAGTACATAGTACATCTTTCTATTAATCATGTCCTTACATACAACTATTTTTTTTGTATCCTGCATCAATCAACATGACGAGACACCTTTAGTATATGAAGTGCGATATTAGTTGCATCTTTCATATGATTTATAGCATGCGCTGCTTCTAATTTGTTGAAATTCCATTTATGATGGGACGCTTTTAACTTGGCAGAGTCATATTGGTTGCATCTTTCATGTGGTGTCTAGCTTGCATTGCTTCTTATTTGCTGGAATGGTTTCTGCTTAGTTTACACAAACAGTTGTGAACATGCCATGCCGTCCTATTTTTCATACATATTCCATCCTGGTATCATGTGTTTGCTTTACATCAAAGTAGTGATTGTCAGTATCATGCATGAATGAGTTCTGAAGAGAGAATTTTATTGTTTTTTCTTGTCAGTTTTACTTGACAATTCAAAATCAATAAAGCGGAAGGAAGTTAGCAAGGCAGCAGATAAAGGTGCTCCTTTCGAACGCAGGGCCTCTACAGTTTCTACTCCTCCACACCCCCAAGATGATTTACAAGACAACACATGCATAGACACTCAACAAAGCTGTGTTTATGATGAGGACGTCTCCCCTAGTGCAGCATCACCGGTGCTCCCTCTAACTTGGCACTGTTATATGTGGTTGCATGTTATGTGTGATGTCTAGCTCGTATTGCTTCTAATTTTGTTGAATTCCATCTGCTTACTTTACACATTATACTTGAATAAGACATGTGTTCCTATTTCTAGAACATACAATATCTGTGTATCACACCATGTTCTTACATCAAATTACTACTGTTGTGTAACCTGCAACAATCACTTATCATAAGACACGTTTGACTTCAGAGTGTGATATAGGTTACATCTCACATTCTTTTCTAGCTTGTACTACTAATTTGTTGAAATGGCACTTATGACGAGACAGTTTTAACTTGGTAGAGTGATATTCGTTGCATCTTTCATATGGTGTCTAGCTTTCATTGCTTCTAATTTGTTGAAATGCCTTCTCCTTAGTTTACACATCATAAGCTATGAATATGCAATGGCACTAATGATGAGAGACCTCTAACATGGTAGTGTGATGTTTTTTGCATATTGCATATGATTTATTTCTTGTACTGCTTCACATTTGTTTAAACGCCATTTATGATGGGACACTGTTAACTTCGTAGAGCGATATTTGTAGAATCTTTCATATGGTGTCTACCTTCCATTGCATTGCTTCTAATTTGGTGAAATGTCTTCTTCTTAGTTTACACATCATAGTTCTGGTTATCTCTTCCGTCCTGTTTTTCATACATATTACATCCTCCTATCATGTGGTTGTCCAACATCAAAGTTCAGTTCATCTGCATCACGCATCAATTTGTTCTGAAGAACTAAATTGTTATTCGTTTTTCTTGTCGGCTTGACTTAACATGGCACAGAGAAAGATGAAGAAACACAGAATGGCAGGGAATGAGAAGCGGATGAATCCTGCAGATTCTGGTAGTACTGATGGTGCAATAGAAGGTCAAAGTCCAGCCGAAAATTCTACAAACACGGCATCCCATGCTACACGAGTTGCAAAAAAAGCCAAACAGAAAAAAATAGTTGCCACCAAACAAGCAGAGATAGCCCTAGTTCTTGTAACACCTACCACAGTACTACCAGCTGCACGACTTACTCATGCGTCAACTGAGCTAGCAACACGTTCCCAAGATCCCTTGCCACCTGACACTACTTCCCAAGCACTCTTGACACAAGACGAGTTGGCAATATCAGATGAACCTTGTGAGCTTCAACAGCAAGAAGGTAGTTGCTGGAGTCAAGTTACAGTTGCATGCTTCTTTATATGTAGTCTCACAGTTTGATGTACACTAACACTTCCTATGTTCGTTCTTGGACTAGCACCTAGGCGCAAGAGGAAACAAACATCAGGGATAATGCTCGATAGGTTAACTCAATCTAGAGGAGGAAGAATGGAGATCCGTTTTGAGGCAGGTTTAAAAAGGCCACGTGATGCTACAGAGTCAGCCAAGTTAGTATCAGAGGCAGCGGTTGCCGTTAGGTGTCATGTACGTATCCTCCCTACATGGATTCAGAACAGGAATGACGCAGACGAAACCCAGTTCAACACCTTCCTCGACCATTTATCTGTAAGTATGGTTATGTATGGAAATTAGTAATATCGTCTTGCTATGTCCCATACTTTCTAGGTTGCTGATAATGAGACTCCCATAATTTTCAACAGATGAGGTTCAAGTTGGATAGCCAAGATGATGCAACCAGACAAGCTTGCACCCATGTTTTCAAGTCTGCTCTGCGATAGTATCGGTATAACTTGAGGAAAACTCACTTTGAAGGCAAGGCTAACAGTGAACTTTCCCAAACATCTCCAGTGGAAAATATATCGGATGAAGACTGGAGGGGCCTTGTTAAACACTGGTCTGATCCAAAGTATCAGGTACATTATATATATATATATATATATATATATATGATCAGATCACATGTTGAAGTCCTATTTACGCATGTGCCACACAAATCTATCTTCTTGTAGGTGAACTGTTCAAAGAACAAGGCCAACCGTACGAAAGTGAAATTCCAACAGACGACAGGATCTCATAGCTATATTGCACACTGCGAGGCTCTTGTAATTACCTGTTGTTTCACTCTTTTCGCTATACCATATTATCAGATCTATATTGACTTGTTCGAAATGCAGAGGAAAGCCCGCAAGGACCAAAAAGTACCTGAACCAAATGCTGTGGAAATCTTCAAGGGCTGTCACACCAGCAAGAAGAAGGGCATGACTACACCAGTCAAAGCTGCTATTGTAAGTCCTTAATCCTCATGCCTTTTAACTACTACTTACTCTAACTTGTGCCTTGAACTGCATGGTTTGCAGCCAATGTCTATTACTCTTTTCAATTTTATACACAATTGTCTTAGCGTATCATTGCACCTTACAAGGTTTAAAAGAGAGGAGTGATATTCCTTTGATCTTGACCCGTAATCTAGTTCCGTGCTGGACTTGCCCACACAACGTTACAATTGCCTGTTTTTCTATTCTCAGTTGTTTTGTGATATGAATGATGTCATACTATGCTTACCGTATTATAAACTTCGTCTCTTTATCCTTAGCCCTCAATACAATGTGAAGAAATAGACAATACATTAGCAATGGTACATGGTCATATGCGTGGAACCTGGTTTTATTATGTACTTTGCAATAAAATACAACTAATATTTTACATGGGTTCACCAGAATAAGTTCTGTATATAGACCAAAGCTATTTTGTTTGGTTTTGCTGCCTCCTTAATATCTTCTGTTCTGGTACTACTAATGTAAAACCTCAACTTTTCAGCGAGCTATGGAAAAAATGGCGGAACCGCCACCTTCTGAAGGCGGCGAGGCAATTATAACCGCAATGTCAGCTCTTGCTGCAGTGGGTCAGTACCTGTCCACTAACAGTGCCAAAAGCATGTTCCTGCGTAATACTGGGTTGGTTGTTAAGGCAATATCGTCCAAACTGCCTCATGATCAAGATATGCAATCTCAAAGCAATGTTGTATCTGCGCTCCAGACACAAGTCCATTCCCTAACAGAGACCCTTTGTGAAACAAGGAGAAAAATTGCTCAATGTCATCAAGATATGAATGGTTTTGAAACCAGACTATCAGACATTTGCTATGTTGTTCTGGAGCCTAGGGGAAATGAAGGCAAGGGTTATGGTGCTCCATCGGACAATACAACATGAAAACGTAACAGTCAGGTCAAATGAACTGAGCTTCTGAACTTCTGGTGGTGCATTTATCTGCTAGACTGTTAAGTTTTATACCAACCTTCCTTCTTTTATATAGTTGTAATTTGTTTTGGTGTGATACAAAATTTATTCTTAACGTGCAGCCACCGGCTGAATAAAATAGCAAGCCATTTTTGTATAGTGTAGGGTGTTCCCTATATTTGCACTGGTGGCGATCTTTGATGCCGAGTGGATGTAATCTGTGCAATCGCCTTAATAGCCTAGCGTTAGTTTCGGCCTTATTTATTTCCTAGTCTTCTTTTTCCCTGGTTTGCTAGTGGCCACAACTACCATGGGCCATATACGGGCCGTAGGATCCATGGGTCTCCTATGGGCCGTCGATAAATGGGCCTGTAATCGGTGGGCCTCGGGCCGTCGGATAAATGGGTCTACATGGGCCGTAATCGGGCGTAATTGGTATCGGCCCAGCACGGTAACAGGCCGTTAACAGGCCGTAGGACAGCAAAGTCTTAATTCTGTCACAGGCATAACGGGTCGTTAATGGGCCAGAATATAGGATGGGCTGGAAACGGCGCAACGGGTTAACAGGCCAGAAACGGGCCGACTCTTGCCATGGGCCGAATTTGGCCCATTAGGGTAATATTCTAGTAACGGGCCGACTCTTGCCATGGGCCGAATTTGGCCCATTAGGGGAATAGGCCAGTAACGGGCCGACTCTTGCCATGGGCCGAATTTGGCCCATTAAGGGAACAAGCCAGTAACGGGCCGGAAGTAATCGAGGGCCGAAAACGAGCCCAAGAACGTATGGGCCGTCAATAGGCCGAAAGCTAACATGGGCTGGAAACGGCCTATGTAAATCACGGGCCGTTAACAGGTATAAAGAAAATTACTATTCATTATGGGCTAGAGTCACCGTGGGCCTGTAAAGGGCCAAAAGATACGAAGGCCTCATATGGGCCGAAAGACGCCGTGGGCCATACATGGGCCGAAAGTGAAATGGTCTGGTGTTATATTCGACGGCCCACATGACGTTGTTGGGCCGATTTCCTTTAGGGCCTTACGGGCCATGAGTTAAGGGTCCGTAAAATGGGCTATTTGCAAAGAGACCGTTAACAGGCTTTTCATGGGCCAGCCCGTTAACTTTTAACCAAGTCAAACGGGCCGGCTTTGTAAGCTAAATGGGCCAGTGGTGGGCCGTGGCACGTGTCGACATATCATAGGCGCCTATCTGACCCACTGACGAGCTGACACGTGTTTCGTCCGGCCAATAAGAATTTTACACGTGGAAATTTCACATTGGTTGGGGCTGTTAACGGGTTATCGGATCCAAACCCGACCCGATAGCTTAACGGCGTTCCGTTATGGTAGATGCCACATGTCGGTCACCCTTGACGAAAGCACTTCTGTGATGCGCGATTTATCGTCATGGAAGTGGACACTTCCGTGATGATAATTTTGGTAATGTCACGGAACACTTCTACGACAGCACAGGTATGACTATCTTGATTCTGTCATAAATTTGTCATGGATGTACATGCATGACAAAAAACGCGACCTGCTATGACAAACACGTATCATCACGGAAGTGTATTTTTTTGTAGTGAACCTAGTGTTACTATGGTTAAAGATCTCCTGGTTGAAAATTTGGATGGGCATGTTATTTACTTCTATGATGAAGCTGCTAGAATTGCTAAACCCGATGAAAAAGATAAACATAGACCTGTTGTTGGCATGCATGTTGTCTCAGTTAAAATAGGAGATCATTTTTATCATGGTTTATGTGACATAGGTGCTAGCGTGAGTGCTATTCCTTTTACTTTGTATCAAGAAATTATGAATGACATAGCACCCGCTGAAATAGAAGACATAGATGTTACTATTAAGCTTGCTAATAGAGACAACATCACACCACTTGGGATTGTAAGAGACGTTGAAGTCTTGTGTGGGAAGATAAAATACCCTACTGATTTTCTTGTTCTTGGTTCCCCACAAGATGGCTTTTGTCCCATTATCTTTGTTAGACCTTTCTTGAACACCGTCAATGCTAAAATAGATTGTGAGAAACAAATTGTCGGTGTTAGTTTTGGTGACGAGTCTCATGAATTTAATTTTTCCAAGTTTAGTAGAAAGCATCATAAGAAAGATTTGCCTAGTAAGGATGAAATAATTAGTCTTGCTTCTATTGTCGTGCCTCCTACTGATCCACTAGAACAATATTTTCTAGACCACAAAAATGATATGCATCTGCATGAATGAAATGAAATAGATAAGATTTTCTTTGAACAACACCCTCTGCTTAAACACAATTTTCCTATTGAAACTCTAGGAGGTCCTCCTCCACCTAAAGGTGATCCTGTGTTTGAATTAAAAAAATTATCAGACACTTTGAAATATGGTTATCTTGATGAGAAAAAGATATATCCTATTATTATTAGTGCTAACCTTTTAGAACATGAAGAAGAAAGATTATTAAAGGTTCTAAAGAAGCACCGAGCTGCTATTGGATATACTATTGATGATTTAAAGGGCAATAGTACTACTCTCTGTCAGCACAAAATTAATATGGAGCCTCATGCTAAACCCGTCGTTGATCACCAACGGCGTTTAAATCCTAAAATGAAAGAAGTGGTAAGAATTGAAATATTGAAGCTTCTGGAAGGAGGTATAATCTATCCTATAGCTAATAGTAGATTGATACGTCTCCATCGTATCTATAATTTTTTATTGTTCATGCCAATATTATACAAATTTTATACACTTTTGGCAACTTTTGATATGATTTATTGGACTAACCTATTGATCCACTGCCCAGTGCCAGTTCCTGTTTTCTGCATGTTTTTTGTATCGCAGAGTATCCATATCAAATGAAGTCCAAATGCAATAAAATTTTACAAAGAATTATTTTGGAATGTATGTGATTTTTGAGAGTTGGAATCACCGCAAACGGAGGCCCACATAGGGCACAAGACACTAGGGCGCGCCAGAGGCCCGTGGCACACGGTGGTGCGTTGTGCCCACATTGTATGTCGGTTGGACCTCTACTTCGGCCACAAGGGAGCTTATATCCGGAAAAAATCGTGTTAAAATCTCAGCGCAATCGGAGTTACAGATCTCTAGGAATATAAGAAAGAGTTTTCGGCCTAATCTGGGAATGCAAAACAGAGAGAGGGAGATCCAATCTCGGAGGGGCTCCCACCCCTCCGCGGACATGGAGACCAAGGACCAGAGGGGAACTCTCCTCCCATCTAGGGGGGAGGCCAAGGAAGAAGAAGAACAAGAAGGAGGGGGGCTCTCTCCCCCTCGCTTCTGGTGGCGCCGGAGTGCCACCGGGGGCAACGATCGGGACGGCGATCTACATCAACAATCTTGCTACCGTCAACACCAACTTTCTCCCCCTCTATGCAGCGGTGTAACACCTCTTCTCCATGCTGTAATCTCTACTTAAACATGGTGCTCAAGTCCATATATTATTTCCCAATGATCTATGGTTATCCTATGATGTTTGAGTAGATCCGTTTTGTCATGTGGGTTAATCGTGATCTTGGTTGGTATGATTGTATATTTTATTTATGGTGCTGTCCTACGGCGCTCTCCGTCTCGCGCAAACGTGACGGGCCCTTGATGTAGGGTGTTGCAATATGTTCATGGTTCGCTTACGGTGGGTTGCGAGAGTGACAAAAACTTAAACCTGAGTAGGTGGGGTATGATGTACGGGAATAAAGAGGACTTGATACTTAATGCTATGGTTGGATTTCACGACCTTAATGATCTTTAGTAGTTGCGGATGCTTGCTAGAGTTCCAATCATAAGTGCATACGATCCAAGTAGAGAAAGTATGTTAGCTCATGCCTCTCCCTCATATAAATTTACAAGAATGATTACCGGTACTTGTTATCGATTGCCTAGGGACAAATGGCTTTCTTATTGACAAAAGCTTTTCACTTTTATTACCTTGCAATTTATCCGTAGTTTTATTTTCGTAAAGTACTTGTAGTTTTATCCTTGGAAAATAGTTTCATACTTGTTTCCGATTGTCGGTGTACAAAAGTAGGGGTCCTTTTTGTACCCCTTTACTTGTGCGCGGGCAGTCGCAGCCACAAGCCTACGGCCACGCTTGGCGGAGCAGAGGAAGCGAAGACCCAAGACTACTAGAGTCGTGCTCGAGGCCAGAGGCATGAAGATCAGAGGGGCAAGGTGAAACTCCCCCGGCAAGGCCCATGCCGGGGTGGCCTTCACGGCCCCGGCAAGAGCCTTGCCGGGGCGACTTGCCCAACACCAAAAAGGCCGCCACCCGTGAGTCTAAGAGTCCTGACACCATCAACCACATTGGAACCAAGGCTCGGGAGGCGTCTCCATGGTGGCATGCAAATCTTTGTGAAGACAAAGGGCCTGCGAGGCCTAGATAGGAACCAAGAAACAAGACAACAACAAGGCCCCTTGCCGAGGATTCCCACGAGGCCCCGACAAGGCTCCTGCCAAAGATACCCACGAGGCCCTGACAAGACTCTTGCCGAGGGCGCCCACAAGGCCCCGACAAGACCCTTGACGAGAAGATCAGCAAGACCGCGGCAAGGCCTTGCCGCCCTGTCGCCACCCCAGCTAAGCGGCCGACCCACGAACTAAGCAGGTACCCACGTGCAGTACGTGGTTCCTAAGCCAACTAGTCAAGCACCTACGTGGTGGCATGTAGATCTTCGTGAAGACCCTGCCACCACGCCAGCTCAGCAGCCTGCCAGCCTACATGGTGATGCATGCCTCGTTGGCCTGGACATGTGTCGGAGCAAGGCAAAGCGACGATGGATGGGACGGGCTTTGTTGTCATCCCCGATAACGCAAGAGGACACCAAAGTAGCGCATTGAATGTGTTGTGTCCTATAATGTCAGGCGATAAACTCGACTACTGTACAACTTTCCACCTCTTGTGTGCCACTGTGGCAGCTCCTTTGACTATAAAAGGAGGCCCGCGGCGTACTATGAGGGGATTCGAACTTTTTGGACCCTGCACACTTCGTAGCAAGTCCAAGAACACCAGATAAACACAAACCAGTAGGACTAGGGTATTACACATCACTTGTGTCCCGAACCTAGATAACCCCCCGCGTTGATCTTCTAAACCCGCTCTTTTTATAGCCCCGCGCCCCAGCAACCATAGTAGGGATTCCCTGTGATCCCATAGATGTCGTTCCTGAGCCCTGACATCTTTGGCGTGCCAGGTAGGGGACGCAAGCTGTGAAAATCCGGTTTTGGAGTCAACTTATCGACTCCTTCATCGCGATGGCTCGAGAGGAGAAGGTGACGTCAATCAGCTGTGCTCTGGTGCCGTCCGCAGCCACAACGACCATCAGCGTGGTCGTAAAAAGCTAAGTCATGCACAACCTTGAGCATTTCTTCTTAATATAAGGTTATTCTCCTCGAAAGATGTTACTCTTTGTACGGAAAACCCGCACGCAATGGGACCCTTCCGCTATTGGCAACGCCCTTGTTCTATTTCGAGTCCGCTCAACAGTTCGAGCGGCCGCGCTGAGAACGGCGAGGTGACCTGCCCGCTATTAGCAACGTCCTTGTTCCGTTTCGAGTCTGCTCAACAGTTCAAGTGGCCGCGCTGAGAGCGGCAAGGTGGTTTGTTCGGCAGCAAGCGCGCCCCGGCAGGCTGCTAAGGATCCGTCCTCAAAGCGCCATAGCATGGGTTTACGCGCCAGCAACCTATCCTACTGGGCGTAGGGTGTATATGTACAAAGAAAGATCGATACAGGAAGATAGCATGTTTCATCTTAAAGTACTGTAGAGTTATATTACATAAATAATTGTTGCGGTTCTAACTTAAGATAAAAATTGTCTTGGTCATGAACTCGCAGCGGCAATGAGAAATGGGGTGGCTAGTCCCGGCGCTGGCCCTCCACTCTCTGGACTCCGTCGACGCAGCTGATGACGGGCTCGATATGCTCTCGGAGCGCCGCGGGGTCCGTCCCTTCTGGCTAGCTCTGCAGCGCGTCGGCGAAGTTGATGACGGGGTTCCAGAATGCCACCTTGGTGAGTACCTTGGTCAGGGCGCCCCGGCAGAGCCTCCGGGACTCGTTAGCCAGATAGGCTGCTCGATTGGAGCGGAGTCGCTCCAAGGCTTCGAGGATGCCCTCGAAGAACAGGGGCAGCCTGGCGTTGGGGCTCACGTTCGGCTCCTGGGAGTTCCTGACATTCGGTATCCCCATGGTAGCCTGCTTCATGGTGATCCTGCCGGCAACGTCGACGAGGCAGCTGATCCAGAGGTTTACGCCCTCCGCGTAGTCCTTGTGCTCGGCGGCGTCATTCCTCCGCAGCTGCTTCTCGTCCTCCAGGACCTTGTTCAGGGTCTCTTCATGAGCCCCGACCTCCGAAAGCTTCCCCTCCAAGCCGTCCAGCTTCAACTTCAGATTGTTGGTGGAGTCGTTGGCCTCGGTGAGCAGCGGCCTTGTCGGAGATGGTGACCTCCGCATCCGCTAGAGTGCGGTTGGCCGCGTCCCTCTCCTCCGTCAACACCGAGACTCTCTTCTCCAGCTCCTCCTGCTCCAGCACCAAGTCCTTTACCTTGCCGACATGGACTAGGGCCTGAGCATTGAGTGCCTCCTTGTGCCTCTACTCCAGCTCCTGGGTCCGCTGCGCGACGAGCTTCTCGACCTCCTCATCCTTGCTACGGAGCGTGGCAGCGAGCGCCTCCTCACGAGCGGCAAGGTCCTCCTCCTAGGAGTTTAGCAGGGCCCGCTGTTTTTGCCGCGCAGCTTCGTCTGCGGCGGCCTGATTCTTCGCCACCTCCTGGGCCTTCTCAATATCGGCATGCTTCAGGATGAGCTCCCTCTTGTGCTCCTCCAGCTCACCATGTGTGGCCCTCGGTTCATCCCTGGCCTCACCGAACCAGACCCGCGTCTCGGTGACGCGCTGCTCAAAAACCGCCTCCGCCTTGTCCACCGCCGCCATCCTGGATTTTACCTTGTCTTGGCGGGCCCAGTGGAGCGCCAGGAGCCTCTGGAAGTTGGCGCTCATGGCTAGGAGGTGCTTCTCCTCTTAGGTACCGCCACTGCTGGCGCTCGGTTCATCAACAACCTGAAGGCCGGTGGAGGCAAGTGCCTCTTCATCGAACACCTCCCCCTCGGTTGGCACCCTGGTGCTCGCCGTCCCTGGGAGGTGGATGAACAGGTCGTCTCCCACCTTCAAGTACATGCCCGGGCCAGGGGCGGCAGAGGAGGAAGGTTGGTCGTCAACCACCCCCTCCCCGGCATGCCCCTTGTCGGCCTCCTCGGCATCAGCCTCACCGGCCTCCCCGGCAGGCCCCTTGGCGGCCTCCTCAGCTGCGGTCTCGCCGGCCTCCCCGGCAGGCCCCTTAGCGGCCTCCTCAGTGGCGGTCTTGGCGGCCTCCTTGGCGGCAATCTTGTTGGCCTCAACCTCGGCGTCCTTAGCAACCTCCCTGATGACGGTGTCAATATCCTCCCAGTCCACCGAGGAAGGGTCTGGATACCAAGAAAGGGAATGAGACGGAGCCAAGATCAAGGTTCGAAAAGAAGAAGAAAGAACAGGGACGGGAAGCAAACAACTTACCCACACCGGGCTGGGAAGAAGTGGCGCCCTCCCCGCCAACATTCGTTGCCGGGGCAGAACCACCGGCACCCAAGCTCGCCTCCTTCTCCTCCATACGCGTGGGCTCGGGAGTGGATGCCCTTGCCGGGGATGCCCCTCTGGGCGACGTAGTCGAGAGAGGCGGCGTGTTGGGAGTGGCCCTCGGTGGCTCCTCCTGCTGCCGTTCTTTTCCAGCAAACCCGAGAAGGTCAGCATCAAGAATTCACACCCCAGTGCTCATCAGTGAAGGAGTGAGTGATGAACTCACGCTGGGGGCTGAAGCAAGGGTTGCGTTAGGGGCTGGTGTCTGGACTGCTCTCCGCAAACACCGGCGTACGCGAAGTACCCACCAGGGGCTTGTCGCTCGTCGAGGCCTTGGCCCTCTTCGCCACCCTCTGGGCCAGCGTCTCCGTGTCCCTGTGAAGATAACATCAAATCAAAAGAGGATAACATGGGCGTAAGGTCAGGAGATGAGGGGGGGCGACATACTTACTCGTCCTTCACCTCCTCCCCCACTGGTTTCCTCTTCCTCTTCGGGCTAAAAGATCCAAGGTCGAATTCGGCCTCCAGGGTGCTGTCTGAGGGAGGGGGAGAAGGAGATGGGGTCTGGCGCCGCTTGGACGAGGAGGAGGCAGTCGCCGTCTTCTTCGCCACCGCGGCCTTCAACGTCTTCTTCGTTGCCGCGGCCTTCATCGCCCTCGTCTGGCGCACGAGCTGCTCCTGAGCCGGTTGCCGCTGCGCGGTCCTGCTAGGCCGGACCGGCTCACTGGAGCTGGTCTGCAGCAGGACGTGTTTCTTCCCCGCGGACGGAGGGTCGCCTGCCTCCGCTTCCTCTTCGGGCGACTCGTCGCCCACATCTTCAATAAGGAGGGCCCCGACGCCGGCGCTGCTGGCCTCCCCGGCAGACTCCGCCCACTTAGCGAGCTCCTTCTCCTCCACGACCGTGTCGGCCTCATCCTCCACGGCGCCGACGCTGCCAGCCTCCTTGGCAAGCGCCGCCTCCGCCGCCCTAGCGGCGATGTAGTCCAGCTCTTCCTTGGTGGTGTCGCAGATGAGCAACGGCTCGTCGTGGACATAGCCCTCCGACAAGTTAACGAAAAACTCCTACACTTTCTCTACTGGCGGCTCGGCCCAGGCCGGGTTGAGGCCGTGCGTGTTGAAGTCTGGCATCATAGCGATGATGGCAGACTGGCGAGAGTTATTGCTCAGCGGGACCACTCCCGTTGGCAACCCAAATAGGGGCCCCTTGACGGCCTTGCCGGCCTTCCCGGCCCTGCCGGTCCTCTCAGCTATGTCTATGTCGTCCACATTGAGCTGGAAGAACCTTTGACAAAAATGGGCATGCCCCAGCACTGTGAAGTTATGCTTCTGGCCAGGCCGGAGCCTCATGACATCGGCCGCATTCCTGAAGTCCCAGGCCGGCCTCCCCTTGTTGTGCAACGGAGTGATTCGACGATGAATGAAATCGGCCCCAATCATCTCAAGGGTGAGCCCGGCCATGGTGAGGCGATGGATCCTAGTGGTGGCGACCATGAGCTTCTTGTCGTTGACATCGAGGTTGCTCCAGTCCTTACGGCGGGTCGGCGGGCTCTGACAAACTTGGCAGAACTCCTGCGGATCCTCCTCCCTGATCCAGAGCCACCGGCCCCGCCACTCATCCCACTTTTCCTTCTGGGCACCCTCCGGGTACGTGCCCTTCTCCTGGGTCCTCGGGATCCAGGTGATGCACCCAGAAATGGCGTCCCCTGGCTGGATACGAGGATAGAAGTAGTGACGGAAGAGTGCCGTGCTGGGGAGCACTCCGACAAAGCCCTCGCAGAGATGGGCGAAGAAGGCCATGCACGCCACGCCATTCGGCGTAAAGTCGAGGAGGTGAAAGCCGTAGGTGTGCATGATGTCGTTGAAGAAATCAGAGAAAGGGGGGCAGAGCCCGCAAGAAAAGTAATCGATGAAGAAGGGGTGCCGATCTGTGCCGGACTTGGCGAAATCGGCAGGGATGATGTGCATGGCAGGGTGCCCTGTCGTCTTCCTCCCCCACATGGTCTTGAAGTAGTCCCTGAGGTGGACTGCATCGACCGTCAGGGGGAAATAGGCGTGCTGCGTCCGCAGCACAGCCAACTCCCTCTCTGGCGCCTCTTTCTCCCCGACGTCCTAGGCCACCCCTTTGCCTTTGCTTGTCCTGGGCTCCATGGCAACTAGGAGGGGATGGAGGATTAAGGGCAGTGAGGGCGCCACGGCGGCGAGCAAAGGCAAAAGCTTGAGGAGGAAGAAGGGAGCGGCGGTTCCGAGATTAGAGAAGGCACAGGGGGTAAATGAGCAGTGGGCCTGCAGTTTCTCCCTTTTTATGGGGAAGGCGCGGGCCGCTTCCTTACCATTTACCATGATGTCACGCAGGCGTGCATCAACCGCCCCATGCATGACCCCCATGTCACGCATTCAACGCGGGTCATGGGGAAGCGCAACTGGCGAGGGAGTTACTGCGGTAAAACTCCGCCGCACGTGCGTGTAATGCCCCGAGACCGATGCGCCAGGTGTCTCCCAGTTATTCGCCGTTGTTGCCATGTCATTCGCTTGCGTGTGCATCTTGTCATTGCATAATGTGCATTGCATCATCATGTTTTTGAAACTTGCATCCGTCCCGGTCTCCCAGTTCTTTCCGTTGTCCATTCTGAGCCCAGACACACTTGCACGCGCCCGCGGCACGTCCGAAATATTATTTTATAGGCGGCCGGAAAATGTTCTCGGAATGGGATGAAAGTTGGTGTGTGGTCTTATTATAGTGTAGATAGACCGCCTGCCAAGTTTCATCGCATTCGGAGTTCGTTCGATGCCCCAACGGATAAATATAGCGACAATATAGTCGGTCAAATTGCCGGACGTTTTCGGTCTCCGGAATCTGTTGCCGGGCTTTCCCTCTCTTTCCTCCCTAGACCGTCTACACAGTCCACTACCTACCACCAGGCCCAACCTAACCTCTCTCGTCAGTCTGTGGCCCTCCTCACGCGCGCGTCCGAAAGCTGTCCCGGACCCGACCCGGGCAGTCGTCACCAACGAGTCCGGATCATCCCCAAACATCTACAAAACATCACCGTTTTCTTATTTGCACTCCCCTAGCTTTTTATCTCAACCGTACGATTTTATTCGGATGGTCCAAATACCCCTTCCTTTTCCCTATATAAAACCCCTAGTCCTAAACTAGTCTAACTCTAAAATCTAGGACATTTGTCCCTTACCCCGCCGCCGCCGCATCTTCATCGGGATCCATCCCGAGCCAACCCGCGCCTCCTTCCTCCACTGTTTTTCCTCGATCCAATCACCAGCAGCTCCATAGACGCCCTCCTCCACCGGCAGCTGGCCTCCGCCGGCGACCATCTCTAGCAGGCCCGTGACGCAGCCTCCTCCCTCTTGGAGCCCGAGACCATGCCCCCGCTCGATCTCGACCAGGAGGGCCCCGAGCTCCTCGCTCGCTTCTTCCCCGCCTCCTGTGTCCTCCCGTCCCCGATCACGCAAACTGCCGGAGAGCTCTGGTGAGCAATAGGTCAAATGCGACGCTGCCCCGAGCCGCTTCCGCGCCATCCCTCGTCGCGCCGATCAGCAGCAGGGAACCAGCCACCGCCATGGGAACCAAGCTCCAAGTTCCTGCTCGCCCGCGCCAAGTCCATCTACGAGAAGCAGTCGCCCGCATCCGGCCATGGATCCGGCGAGGATCGGCCATCCCATGACCCAGATCCGCTGTGCGCCTGGTTCTACGCCCTCCGTCCTTCGCTGCTGCACCGGAGATCCCTGACGCCGCTGCTCTGGTTTGCTTCTTCTAGAGTAGAGGACGACGCATCAGGGAGCGCTCGTCGTGTCCAGCCGCGTTGACCGCCATGTCATCATCGCAGGCTTCCACAGCACCAAGTTCCAGCCCCTCGCTTCGCCTCTGGATCGACCGAGCCGCTACCCTGTTTTCGGCCCAGCTAGAGCCACCTCAGCCGGCTCCCCTACGATCCCCGCTTGGTCCTCTTCCAGAGCCGGCCCAGCTCCAGTTTCTGCCAGATCTGGCCGATGTGAGCATCCACCCAGCCCCCACTGTGCACTGTTGGGCTAGCTAGATTTGGTCCGTATAGTGTTTTTTTTCTCGGGACGAATTTAGCTATTATCCAGTTTTTCTAGTTTTGCAGAAAAACCACGATGCGGCTATATCTCCCACGTGTCGGAGCACGACTTAGAGGCATAACTGCATAGTAGGCATGTCGCAAGAGGGGTAATCTTTACACATCCCATGTACTGAATAAGAAAGAGATAAAGAGTTGGCTTACAATCGCCACTTCACATAATACATTCATATAGCATTACATCATCCAGATACAATCAAGGTCCGACTACGGAACCAAATGAAGAAAGACAACCCCTGATGCAAAAGATCCCCGATCGCCCCGAGTGGGCTCCACTACTGATCGACTGGAAATGAAACAACACAACGAACACGACCTTCATCGAGCTCATCCTTGATCTCGGCTGCGTCATCTGCACTGGTATCAACGGCACCTGCAACTGGTTTTCAAAGTAATCTGTGAGTCACAGGGACTCAGCAATCTCACACCTTCGTGATCAAGACTATTTAAGCTTATGGGTAGGAAAAGGTAGTGAGGTGGATCTGCAGCAAGAACTAGCATATATGGAGGCTAACTTATGCAAATGAGAGCGAGAAGAGAAGCAAAGATCGGTCAAGAAGCTAAAATGATCAAGAAGTGATCATGAAGCTACTTACTTTCAAGCATAACACGAAACTGTGTTCTCTTCTCGGACTCCGCCGAAAAGAGACCGTCGCGGCTACACACTTGGTTGATTCATTTTAATTAAGTTAAGTGTCGAGTTCTCTACAACCGGATATTAACAAATTCCGATCTTCCCATAACCACAGGCATGGCTTTCGAAAGTTCAAAACCCTGCAGGGGTGTCCCAACTTAGCCCATCACAAGCTCTCACGGCCAATGAAGGATATTCCTTCTCCCAGGAAGACCCGATCAGACTCGGAATCCCGGTTACAAGACATCTCGACAATGGTAAAACAAGTCCAGCAAGACCACCCGCTGTGTCGACAAATCCCGATAGGAGCTGCACATATCTCGTTCTCAGGGCACACCGGATAAGCTAAGCGTACAGGAGCCAACGTAACCCAAGTTGCCAAGGGACGGCCCTGCATGATGTTCTAGTTTGGACCAACACTCAGTGGAGCACTGGCCCGGGGGTTTAAAATAAAGATGACCCTTGAGTCTGCAGAACCCAAGGAAAAAGGCTTAGGTTGCAAATGGTAAAACCAAGGTTGGGCTTTGCTGGAGGAGTTTTATTCAAGGCGAACTGTCAAGGGGTTCCCATTATAACCCAACCGCGTAAGCAATGCAAAATCAAGGAACATAACACCGGTACGACGGAAACTAGGGCGGCAAGAGTGGAACAAAACACCAGGCATAAGGCCGAGCCTTCCACCCTTTACCAAGTATATAGGTGCATTAAAGTAAACAAGATATATAATAATGATATCCCAACAATAACCATGTTCCAACATGGAAGAAACTCCATCTTCACCTGCAACTAGCAACGCTATAAGAGGGGCCGAGCAAAGTGGTAACATAGCCAAACAACGGTTTGCTAGGAAAGGTGGGTTAGAGGCTTGACATGGCAATATGGGAGGCATGATAAAGCAAGTGGTAGGTATCGCGGCATAGCAATAGAGCGAGCAACTAGCAAGCAAAGATAGAAGTGATTTCGAGGGAATGGTCATCTTGCCTGAGATCCCGCAAGGAAGAAGAACGAGTCCATGAAGAAGACAAACGGACGTAGTCGCCCGCATCCGGCCATGCATCCGGCGAGGACCGGCCATCCCATGACCCAGATCCGCAGCGCGCCCGGTTCCACGCCCTCCGTTCTTCGCCGCCGCGCCAGAGATCCCTGACGCTGCTGCTCTGCTTTGCTTCTTCTAGAGCAGAGGACGACGCATCAGGGAGCGCTCGTCGTGTCCAGCCGCGTTGACCGCCACATCATCATCGCGGACTTCCACAGCGCCAAGTTCCAGCCCCTCGCTTCGCCTCTGGATCGACCGAGCCGCTGCCCTGTTTTCGGCCCAGCCAAAGCCACCTCAGCCGGCTCCCCTACGATCCCCGCTTGGGCCTCTTCCAGAGCCGGCCCGGCTCCAGTTTCTGCCAGATCTGGCCGATGTGAGCATCCGCCCAGCCCCCACTGTGCACTATTGGGCTAGACAGATTTGGCCCATATAGTGTTTTTTTGGGACGAATTTAGCTATTATCCAGTTTTTCCAGTTTTACAGAAAAACCCTCATACATCATGCATATAATAACTTCACAACCGTGCATCATATGTAAATAAGTTATATATGTAAAATGCTAAGTATTTCATATAGTTTCATAATATGCAATTTCACCCATGTTTAAAATGTTTAAAATGTTGTTTGATTAAATTTTCTCATATAGCATGCTAAAATGAATTATTTCATAACTAAATAACCGTAGCTCCATTTTAAATAAACTTTATATGTAAATGCGATAGAAAAATGCCTAGTTTAACATGGTGGCCTTACTTTGCATGTTTAACAACTCTAAAATATGGTTTAGGACAGAACAATACCAAATCCATAAATTGCACATGAGGATTTTTCCGGAGTTGTTGTTTGTTGTTTCGGCCTCATTTAAACTTGCCTAGGTAGGTAGTTATCATTTGCTTCACCTCTTGCCATGTTAATCTACATTTAATATTGTTGGGTACATAAACGAGATCGAACTAAATAACTTGAATGTGGTGTTCCGTCATTATGCAACTCATTGCATATTTTGCTCCACTTAACTTGTAGTGTTGTTTGTGCACTTTGCCATGCCATGCTTCATTAAACCAGACATGCATCATACTAGGTTGTGCATTGATGTCTACTACACAACCTTCTTCTTGTAGACGTTGTTGGGCCTCCAAGTGCAGAGGTTTGTAGGACACTAGCCAATTTCCCTCAAGTGGATGACCTAAGGTTTACCAATCCGTAGGAGGCGTAGGATGAAGATGGTCTCTCTCAAACAACCCTGAAACCAAATAACAAAGAGTCTCTTGTGTCCCCAACACACCCAATACAATGGTAAATTGTATAGGTGCACTAGTTCGGCGAAGACATGGTGATACAAGTGCAATATGGATGGTAGATAAAGGTATTTGTAATCTGAAATTATAAAAACAGCAAGGTAACTAATGGTAAAAGTGAGCGTAAACGGTATTGCAATGTGTTGAAACAAGGCCTAGGGTTCATACTTTCGCTAGTGCAAGTTCCCTCAACAATACTAACATAATTGGATCACATAACTATCCCTCAACATGCAACAAAGAGTCACTCCAAAGTCACTAATAGCGGAGAACGAACGAAGAGATTATGGTAGGGTACGAAACCACCTCAAGGTTATTCTTTCCAATCAATCCGTTGGGCTATTCCTATAAGTGTCACAAACAGCCCTAGAGTTCGTACTAGAATAACAACTTAAGACACAAATCAACCAAAACCCTAATGTCACCTAGATACTCCAATGTCACCTCAAGTATCCGTGGGTATGATTATACGATATGCATCACACAATCTCAGATTCATCTATTCAACCAACACATAGGACCTCAAAGAGTGCCCTAAAGTTTCTGCCGAAGAATCATGACGAAAACGTGTGCCAACCCCTATGCATAGGTTCATGGGCGGAACCCGCAAGTTGGGCACCAAAACATACATCATGTGAATCACGTGATATCCCATTGTCACCACAGATATGCACGGCAAGACATACATCAAGTGTTCTCAAATCTTTAAAGACTCAATCCGATAAGATAACTCCAAAGGGGAAACTCAATTCATTACAAGAGAGTAGAGGGGGAGGAGAAACATAAGATCCAACTATAATAGCAAAGCTCGCGATACATCAAGATCGTATCACCTCAAGAACACGAGAGAGAGAGAGAGAGAGATCAAACAGATAGCTACTGGTACATACCCTCAGCCCCAAGGGAGAACTACTCCCTCCTCGTCATGGAGAGCACCGGGATGATGAAGATGGCCACCGGAGAGGGATTCCCCCCTCCTGCAGGGTGCCGGAACGGGTCTAGATTGGCTTTCGGTGGCTACGGAGGCTTCTGGCGGCGGAACTCCCGATCTATTGTGTTCTCCGATGTTTTTAGGGTATATGGAGATATATAGGTGGAAGAAGTACGTCAGGGGGCCCACGATGGGCCCACGAGGGTGGAGGGCACGCCCAGGGGGGTGGGCGCGCCCCCCTACCTCGTGGCCTCCTTGAAGCTTCCCTTACGTGCACCTCAAGTCTTCTGGGATTCTTTCCTTCCAAAAATGGGCTCCGTGAAGTTTCAGATCAATTGGACTCTGTTTGGTTTTCCTTTTCTTCGAAACCCTAAAACAAGGTAAAAACAGAAACTGGCACTGGGCTCTGGGTTAATAGGTTAGTCCCAAAAATGATATAAAAGTGTATAATAAAGACCATAAACATCAAAAACAGTACATAATATAGCATGGAGCAATAAAAAATTGTAGATACGTTGAAGACGTATCAGCATCCCCAAGCTTAATTCCTGCTCGTCCTCGAGTAGGTAAATGATAAAACAGAATTTTTGATGCGGAGTGCAACTTGGCATGATTTCAATGTAATTCTTCTTAATTGTGGCATGAATATTCAGATCCAAAATATTCAAGATAAAAGTTCATATTGACATAAAAATAATAATACTTCAAGCATACGAACTAAGCAATTATGTCCTCTCAAAATAACATGGCCGAAGAAAGTTCATCCCTACAAAATCATATAGTTTAGTCATGCTCCATTTTCGTCACACAAGAATGCTCTCATCATGCACAACCCCGATGACAAGCCAAGCAATTGTTTCATACTTTAGTAATCTCAAACTCATAAACCTTCACGCAATACATGAGCTCGAGCCATGGACATAGCACTATGGGTGGAATAGAATATGATGATGGGGGTTATGTGGAGAAGACAAAAAGGAGAAAGTCTCATATCAACGAGGCTAATCAATGGGCTATGGAGATGTCCATCGATTGATGTCGATGCAAGGAGTAGGGATTTCCATGCAACGGATGCACTAGAGCTATAAATGTATGAAAGCTCAACAAAAGAAACTAAGTGGGTGTGCATCCAACTTGCTTGCTCACGAAGACCTAGGGCACTTGAGGAGGCCCATTGTTGGAATATACAAGCCAAGTTCTATAATGAAAATTTCCCACTAGTATATGAAAGTGACAAAACAAGAGACTCTCTATCATGAAGATCATGGTGCTACTTTGAAGCACAAGTGTGGCAAAGGATAGTAGCATTGTCCCTTCTCTCTTTTTCTCTCATTTTCATTTTTTATTTTTTATTTTTTTGGGCCTTCTCTTTTTTATGGCCTTTCTCTTTTTTTGGACCTTCTCTTTTTTTATGGCCTTTCTTTTTTTTATTCCTCACTTGGGACAATGCTCTAGAAAATGATGATCATCACACTTCTATTTATTTACAACTCAATGATATAACTCGATACTAGAACAAAGTATGACTCTATATGAATGCCTCCGGCGCTGTACCAGGATATGCAACGGACCAAGAGTGACATGTATGAAATAATTATGAACGGTGGCTTTGCCACAAATACTATGTCAACTACATGATCATGCTAAGCAATATGACAATGATGAATGTGTCATGATAAACTGAATGGTGGAAAGTTGCATGGCAATATATCTCGGAATGGCTATGGAAATGCCATAATAGGTAGGTATGGTGGCTGTTTTGAGGAAGATATAAGGAGGTTTATGTGTGAAAGAGCGTATCATATCACAGGGTTTGGATGCACCAGCGAAGTTTGCGCCAACTCTCAATGTGAGAAAGGGCAATGCACGGTACCGAAGAGGCTAGCAAGGATGGAAGGGTGAGAGTGCGTATAATCCATGGACTCAACATTAGTCATAAAGAACTCACATACTTATTACAAAAATCTACAAGTCATCGAAAACCTTGGCACTACGCGCATGCTCCTAGGGGGATAGATTGGTAGGAAAAGACCATCGCTCGTCCCCGACCGCCACTCATAAGGAGGACAATCAAATAACACCTCATGTTTCAAATTTGTTACATAATGTTTACCATACGTGCATGCTACGGGACTTGCAAACTTCAACACAAGCATTTCTCAATTTCACAACTACTCAACTAGCATGACTTTGATATTATTACCTCCATATCTCAAAACAATCATCAAGCATCAAACTTCTCTTAGTATTCAAAACACTCATAAGAAGATTTTACTAATCTTGAATACCTAGCATATTAGGATTTTAAGCAAATTACCATGCTATTTAAGACTCTCAAAATAATATAAGTGAAGAATGAGAGTTCATCTATTTCTTTCCACCATGCTCTAAAAGATATAAGTGAAGTACTAGAGCAAACAATAAACTACTCCGAATGATATAAGTGAAGATCAATGAGTAGTCGAATAATTATGCAACTATGTGAAGACTATCTAACATTTAATAATTTCAGATCTTGGTATTTTATTCAAACAGCAAGCAAAACTAAATATAATAAAAATACACTCCAAGCAAAACACATATCATGTGGTAAATAAAAATATAGCTCCAAGTAAAGTTACCGATGAACGAAGAAGAAAGAGGGGATGCCTTCCGGGGCATCCCCAAGCTTAGGCTCTTGGCTATCCTTGAATATTAACTTGGGGTGCCTTGGGAATCCCCAAGCTTAGGCTCTTTCCACTCCTTATTCCATAGTCCATGGAATCTTTACCCAAAACTTGAAAACTTCACAACACAAAACTTAACAGAAAACTTGTAAGCTCCGTTGGTATAAGAAAATAAATCACCACTTAGGTACTGTTGTGAACTCATTCTAAATTAATATTGGTGTAATATCTACTGTATTCCAACTTATATATGGTACATACCCTCTGATACTACTCATAGATTCATCAAATAAGCAAACAACACATTGAAAACAGAATCTGTCAAAAACAGAACAGTCTGTAGTAATCTGGATCAAACGTATACTTATGGAACTCATAAAATTCTAAACTAAATTTCTGGACCTGAGTTATTTATCTATTAATCATATGCAAAAATAATTAACTAAATAGCACTCTCCAAATAAAAATGGCAGCAATTCTTGTGAGCACTAAAGTTTCTGTTTTTTACAGCATGATCAACAAGACTTTCCCGAAGTCTTCCCAAAGGTTCTACTTGGCACAAACACTAACTAAAAGCATAAAACCACATCTAAACACAGGCTAGATTAATTATTTATTACTAAACATAAAAAAATCAAGTAATAAAAATAAAATTGGGTTGCCTCCCAACAAGCGCTATCGTTTAACGCCCCTAGCTAGGCATGATGATTTCAACGATGCTCACATAAAGGATAAGAATTGAAACATAAAGAGAGCATCATGAATAGTATGACTAGCACATTTAAGTATAACCCACTTCCTATGCATAGGGATTTTGTGAGCAAACAACTTATGGGAACAATAATCAACTTGCATAGGAAGGTAAGACGAGCATAACTTCAAAATTTTAAGCACGTCGAGGGGAAATTTGATATTATTGCAATTCCTACAAGTATATATTCCTCCCTCATAATAATTTTCAGTAGCATCATGAATGAATTCAACAATATAACTAGCACCTAAAGCATTCTTTTCATGATCTACAAGCATAGAAAATTTACTATTCTCCACATAAGCAAGATTCTTCTCATTCGGAATAGTGGGAGTATCATAAGAGACTCGAATACTATAAATTGTTTCCACATTAAAAGAGTAATGTTTAGAAAAGGGGTAACCATAATCATGACAAGTTTTATAAATATAATCCTCACTACTTTTTATAGCATATGTATCATCACAATAATTATCGTAAGTAGGAGGCATGTTATTATCATTATAAATTTGCATATCAAAACTTGGGATACTAAAAATATCATCTTCATTAAGCGTAGCATCCCCAAGCTTGGGACAAACATTAATTGCAGCAAATATATTCTCAAAAACATCATCTTCATCAAACATAGCATCCCCAAGCTTGGGCCTTTTCATATTATAAGCATAATCACTCTCATCATTAATAGTATGGATAGCACCAATAGTATAGCAATTATCATATTCTTCCAAGCAAGTGCCAAAAAGATTTTCAAGATCATAAGAAGTATCATTATCTTCCACAATTATATTTTCATGAGGCACAATAGTAATAGGAGCAGCACTATTTGGGGGGAGATATCTTTTTACCTCTCTTCCTTTTTCTTTTCTTCTTCTTCACCACATCATGTGTGGGTTCAATCCTCTTTTTGGAGCTCCTTATTAACGAGATTGGTTGAACAGGAGGCTCCTCCTCGTTACCTGATTCATCATAAGAAATAGTAGGAGGATATTGGGAAGTCTTTTCCCTTTCATTAGTATTCTCTTCATCTTCTATTTGTTTTCCTTTCTTTATGTAATTGGCAATATAAGAATTTTCAATACAATTCACCGCACAATACATATAAATTTCCTCTATATCAAAACCAAGAAGTTTATAATGGGCAAATTCTGGAAGATAGTTAGTTATACGTTTCATTTCTTCATAGCCCATAAGCAAACTAAGTTCATTATAGTGTGCAAGGGAAATCAAGTCATCACAATTTTTGGACACGATTAGATCATGAAACAATTTGCATCGGATAGCTAAATGACCACTTTCATTGCAAAGTCCACAAGTACGGCCAAGAAAATTTAAATTTTCAGCACAATCATCTAGCCTTTATTGCAACAATTTAGTTTCTAAGTACTTATTCCTCATGCAATATCTATCTTCCCTATTTGGTGTGTACTTACAAACCCAATGCACTCCACAAAAATTGACATGTTTATAGAAGACATTTTCATCATAACTAGTGCAATCATCATTAGTATCATGGATATTCAAAGTATTCGTACTAACAACATTGCAATCATGCTCATCATTCAAAGATTTAGTGCCAAACATTTTATAGACTTCTTCCTCTAGCACTTGAGCACAATTTTCCTTTCTATCATACTCACGAAAGATATTAAAAAGATGAAGCGTATGAGACAAACACAATTCCATATTTTTGTAGTTTTCTTTTATATACTAAACTAGTGCTAAAACAAGAAACTAAAAGACTCGATTGAAAGATCTAAAGATATACCTTCAAGCCCTCACCTCCCTGGCAACGGCGCCAGAAAAGAGCTTGATGTCTACTACACAACCTTCTTCTTGTAGACGTTGTTGGGCCTCCAAGTGCAGAGGTTTGTAGGACAGTAGCAAATTTCCCTCAAGTGGATGACCTAAGGTTTATCAATCCGTAGGAGGCGTAGGATGAAGATGGTCTCTCTCAAACAACCCTGCAACCAAATAACAAAGAGTCTCTTGTGTCCCCAACACACCCAATACAATGGTAAATTGTATAGGTGCACTAGTTCAGCGAAGAGATGGTGATACAAGTGCAATATGGATGGTAGATAAAGGTATTTGTAATCTGAAATTATAAAAACAGCAAGGTAACTAATGGTAAAAGTGAGCGTAAATGGTATTGCAATGCGTTGAAACAAGGCCTAAGGTTCATACTTTCACTAGTGCAAGTTCCCTCAACAATACTAACATAATTGGATCACATAACTATCCCTCAACATGCAACAAAGAGTCACTCCAAAGTCACTAATAGCGGAGAATGAACGAAGAGATTATGGTAGGGTACGAAACCACCTCAAAGTTATTCTTTCCAATCAATCCGTTGGGCTATTCCTATAAGTGTCACAAACAGCCCTAGAGTTCATACTAGAATAACACCTTAAGACACAAATCAACCAAAACCCTAATGTCACCTAGATACTCCAATGTCACCTCAAGTATCCATGGGTATGATTATACGATATGCATCACACAATCTCAGATTCATCTATTCAACCAACACATAGGACCTCAAAGAGTGCCCCAAAGTTTCTACCGGAGAATCACGACGAAAACGTGTGCCAACCACTATGCATAGGTTGATGGGCGGAACCCGCAAGTTGGTCACCAAAACATACGTCAAGTGAAATACGTGATATCCCATTGTCACCACAGATATGCACGGCAAGACATACATCAAGTGTTCTCAAATCTTTAAAGACTCAATCCGATAAGATAACTCCAAAGGGGAAACTCAATTCATTACAAGAGAGTAGAGGGGGAGGAGAAACATAAGATCCAACTATAATAGCAAAGCTCGCGATACATCAAGATCGTATCACCTCAAGAACACGAGAGAGCGAGATCAAACACATAGCTACTAGTACATACCCTCAGCCCCGAGGGAGAACTACTCCCTCCTCGTCATGGAGAGCACCGAGATGAAGAAGATGGCCACCGGAGAGGGATTCCCCCCTCCGGCAGGGTGCCGGAACGGGTCTAGATTGGCTTTCGGTGGCTACGGAGGCTTCTGGCGGCGGAACTCCCGATCTATTGTGATCTCCGATGTTTTTAGGGTATATGGAGATATATAGGCAGAAGAAGTACGTCAGGGGGGCCACGAGGGGCCCACGAGGGTGGAGGGCGCGCCCAGGGGGGTGGGTGCGCCCCCTACCTCGTGGCCTCCTCGAAGCTTCCCTTACATGCACCTCAAGTCTTCTGGGCTTCTTTCCTTCCAAAAATGGGTTCCGTGAAGTTTCAGGTCAATTGGACTCCGTTTGGTTTTCCTTTTCTTCGAAACCCTAAAACAAGGTAAAAACAGAAACTGGCACTAGGCTCTGGGTTAATACGTTAGTCCCAAAAATGATATAAAAGTGTATAATAAAGCCCATAAACATCCAAAACAGTAGATAATATAGCATGGAGCAATAAAAAATTATAGATACGTTGGAGACGTATCATGCATCATGCCATGTTGATGTGATGGTTGTTTACTATGTTGTTTACTTCTTTCCGGTGTTGCTTCTTCGGGTTAGTTCCGATAATGTCGCGTTTGCGAGGATCCGTTCGACTACGTCCGTTTGTCTTCTTCATGGACTCGTTCTTCTTCCTTGCGGGATCTCAGGCAAGATGACCATACCCTCGAAATCACTTCTATCTTTGTTTGCTAGTTGCTCGCTCTATTGCTATGCTGCGATACCTACCACTTGCTTTATCATACCTCCCATATTACCACGTCAAGCATCTAACTCACCTTTCCTAGCAAACCGTTGTTTGGCTATGTTACCGCTTTGCTCAGCCCCTCTTATAGCGTTGCTAGTTGCAGGTGAAGATGGAGTTTGTTCCATGTTGGAACATGGTTATTGTTGGGATATCATTATTATATATCTTGTTTACTTTAATGCACCTATATACTTGGTAAAGGGTGGAAGGATCGGCCTTATGCCTGGTGTTTTGTTCCACTCTTGCCACGCTAGTTTCCGTCATACCAGTGTTATGTTCCTTGATTTTGTGTTCCTTACGCGGTTGGGTTATAATGGGAACCCCTTGACAGTTCGCCTTGAATAAAACTCCTCCAGCAAGGACCAACCTTGGTTTTACCATTTTCCACCTAAGCCTTTTTCCCTTGGGTTCTGCAGACTCAAGGGTCATCTTTATTTTAATCCCCTGGGCCAGTGCTCCTCTGAGTGTTGGTCCAAACTAGAGCACCGTGCGGGGCCGTCCCTTGGCAACTTGGGTTACGTTGGCTCCTGTACGCTTAGCTTATCCGGTGTGCCCTGAGAATGAGATATGTGCAGCTCCTATCGGGATTTGTCGGCACAGCGGGTGGTCTTGCTGGACTTGTTTTACCATTGTCGAGATGTCTTGTAACCGGGATTCCGAGTCTGATCGGGTCTTCCTGGCAGAAGGAATATCCTTCGTTGACCGTGAGAGCTTGTGATGGGCTAAGTTGGGACACCCCTGCAGGGTTTTAAACTTTCGAAAGCCGTGCCCGCGGTTATGGGCAGATGGGAATTTGTTAATATCTGGTTGTAGAGAACTCGACACTTAACTTAATTAAAATGAATCAACCGCATGTGTAGCCGTGACGGTCTCTTTTTGGTGGAGTCCGAGAAGAGAACACGGTTTCATGTTATGCTTGAATGTAAGTAGTTTCAGGATCACTTCCTGATCATTTTAGCTTCTTGATCGAGCTTTGCTTCTCTTCTCGCTCTCATTTTTGTAAGTTAGCCTCCATATATGCTAGTGCTTGCTGTAGATCCACCTTACTACCTTTTCCTACCCATAAGCTTAAATAGTCTTGATCGCGAGGGTGTGAGATTGCTAAGTCCCCGTGACTCACAGATTACTTCCAAAACCAGTTGCAGGTGTCGTTGATACCAGTGCATATGACGCAACCGAGCTCAAGGAGGAGCTCGATGAAGATCGTGTTCGTTGTGTTGTTTCGTTTACAGTCGATCTGATGAGGACACCCTCGTCTCTATCACGATCAGTAGTGGAGCCCAGTCGGGGCGATCGGGGATCTTTTTCATCTGGGGTTGTCTTTCTTTATTTGGTTCCGTAGTCGGACCTTGATTGTATCTGGATGATGTAATGCTATATGTATGTATTGTGTGAAGTGGCGATTGTAAGCCAACTCTTTATCTCTTTCTTATTCAGTACATGGGATATGGAAAGGTTACCCCTCTTGCGACATGCCTACTATGCGGTTATGCCTCTAAGTCGTGCTCCGACACATGGGAGATATAGCCGCATCGTGGGTGTTATTGGTAATCAGAGCCTTCCCCGACTTAGGAGCCCCCTGCTTGATCGAATGGCTGACGTTGTTGAGTCTAGAAAAATGTTTTGAGTCTTATAGGATTTTATATATCGGAGGGTAGGATTCTTTTTACTCCTCAGTGTGACGCCCCGAGACCGATGTGCCAGGTGTCTTCCAGTTATTCGCCAGCATTGCCATGTCATTTGCTTGCGTTTTGCATCTTGCCATGTCATCATGTGCATTGCATCATCATGTTTTCAAAACTTGCATTCGTCCGGGTTCTCCGAGTTCTCTCCGTTGTCCGTTCTGAGCCCAGACACACTTGCACGCGCCCGCGGCATGTTCGAAATAGTATTTTATAAGTGGCCGGAAAATGTTCTCGGATTGGGTTGAAAGTTGGCATGCGGTCTTATTATAGTGTAGATAGACCGCCTGTCAAATTTCATCGCATTCGGAGTTCGTTTGACGCCCCAACGGATAACTATAGCGGCATTATAGCCGGTCTAACGTCGGACATTTTCGGTCTCCGGAAACAGATGCCGGTCCCTCTCTCTCTCTTCTCCCCCTCGCAGTCTCGCCACAGCCCACCTAGTCCATCGTCCTTCCCCTCTTCGCTTCCGGAGTTGTCCGATGTGACCGCACGGTCTAAACCCTCTCTGCACAGTGCATCGAACCCCTCACGTGCGCGTCCGAAATTGTCCCGGACCCGACCCGGACTGTCGCCACCGTTGTGTCTGGATCATCCCCGAACATCTACAAAACGTCACCGTTTTCTTATTTGGACTCCCTAGCTATTTTATTCGCGACCGTCCGATTTTGATCGGAGGCTCCAAATACCCCTAACCAAAAATCTTCGTTGCTATATAAATAGATGGAACCCTAGCCTTGTCCCATCCATCCACCCATTCCGCACGCCGCCGCCTGGTCGCTCCCCTCGGGATCCCCCCCCCCCCGATCCCGCTGCCTCTGGCAAAATTCCTCGATCCAGATCCACCAACCACGCCGCGCCCCAATCCATCCATTCCATCCTGCCTCCGACCATCTTCCTCAATTTCAGCGCCACCCAACCGGACTCCACCCAAGCCCATCGATCCAACCCTCCTCGCTCTCCTCGTCAACCAGGGGGATGAGCTCCTCCCGAGACCGGCCCCTGCTCGGCCTTGCCGTCGTCGTCGCCTAGCCAGGAGTCCAGGAGGCCACCGTTCCCCGCCACAGATGAGAACAACGGCGTCCCCTCCCTTCCTCTGGCTCCTTCCTTCTCCTCTCAAACATCTCTGCCTCCCTTTTCTCTCCAGGAGCTCGGCGCCAACGCCATGGATGCCACCACCAGGAGCTTCACCTGTGCTGCTGCCATGAACTGGATCCGGTCCAGAGCTGCTCATCTGCCTCATATCTCGTCCTGGCTGCAAGTCCCTCACCGCGCCGTATCTGCTCTGCAACGAGCAGAGCTGCAGCTGCCGCGCGCCGTTGGCGGCATCGACCCAAACCGGCCTCCTCTTTGCCGTTTCCCACTCCTCCGACCAACTCCGCCCGGATCTGCCGCCGCACCGTCCCGGAGTCACGCGCCAAGTTCGCCGTCCCCGGCCTCTGCTTCCCCAGCCTCGAGCAGCAGCTCCGTGCGAGCGAGCGCCCCGTTGACCCGCTGCCCGATCTCACACCCGTCGTGGGCACGAGCGCCCGACGCGGACCGGCCTCGCCTAGGCCCAGCACCCACCTCGTCCTTCCACTCAGCCGGCCTGTTGCAGCCCACCGACCGGGCCAAGGCCCATTATGTGAGGCAACCCCCCGCACCCATGACATGTTTCGGCATGTAGCTCCAATTCAACCCAATGCCTGTTTTTTTTTCACGAATGAATTTGGTAATTTATCAGAGAACTGCAGTTTTTCAGAAAACCCCTTAATGTTCATGCATATTCTAACTCACCAACCATGCATCGGATTAAAATGTTTTATATATGAAAGTTGCTTAGAATTTTGTGTAGTTTCATAATATGTCATTTTCATCCATGTTTAAAATGCTTAAAATGATGTTTGTTTAAATTTTCTTAAATAACTTGCTAAAATGATTTAATTCATAACTAAATAACCGTAACTCGGAATTTAATAAACTTTATATGTAAATGGGGTAGAATTTTGCCTAGTTTAACATGGTGGCTTTACTTTGCATGTTTAACAACTCTAAAATAATGTTTAGGGCAGAACAGTACCAAATCTCTAATATGCTCATGAGGAGTTTCCGCAATTGTTGTTCGTTGCTTCCGGCCTCATTTAAACTTGACTAGATAGGTAGTTTACTTTGCTTCACCCTCTTGCCATGCTAACAACATTTAATCTTGTTGGGTACATAAACGAGAGAGAACTAAATAAGTCATGTGGTGTTTTCTTCAATATGTAACTCCGTTGCATATTGAGCTCCACTTAATTGGTAGGATTGTTTGTGCACTTTACCATGCCATGCTTCATTAAACCGGACATGCATCATAATTGTTTGTGCATCATGCCATGTCTATGTGTTGGTTGTTTACTATGTTGTTTGCTTCTTTCCGGTGTTGCTTCTTCGGGTTGGTTCCGATAACGTCGTGTTGTGAGGATTCGTTCGACTTCGTCTATTTATCTTCTTCATGGACTCGTTCTTCTTCCTTGCGGGATTTCAGGCAAGATGACCATACCCTCGAAATCACTTCTATCTTTGCTTGCTAGTTGCTCGTTCTTTTGCTATGCCTATGCTACGATACCTACCACTTGCTTATCATGCCTCCCATATTGTTGAACCAAGCCTCTAACCCACCTTGTCCTAGCAAACCGTTGTTTGGCTATGTTACCGCTTTGCTCAGCCCCTCTTATAGCGTTGTTAGTTGCAGGTGAAGATTGAAGTTTGTTCCTTGTTGGAACATGGAGATGTTGTTCCTTGTTGGAACATGTTTACTTGTTGGGATATCACATTATCTCTTATTTAATTAATGCATCTATATACTTGGTAAAGGGTGGAAGGCTCGGCCTTATGCCTGGTGTTTTGTTCCACTCTTGCCGCCCTAGTTTCCGTCATATCGGTGTTATGTTCCCGGATTTTGCGTTCCTTACGCGGTTGGGCTATAATGGGAACCCCTTGACAGTTCGCCTTGAATAAAACTCTTCCAGCAATGCCCAACATTGGTTTTACCATTTGCCACCTAGCCTTTTTTCCCTTGGGTTCCGCGGACTCAAGGGTCATCTTTATTTAAACCCCCGGGCCAGTGCTCCTCTGAGTGTTGGTCCAACTTGTCAACCACCGGTGGCCACCAGGGGGCAACTCTGGGCTGGCCTACCGGAAGTTTGGATAATCTGAGTGTGCCCTGAGAACGAGATATGTGCAGCTCCTATCAGGATTTGTCGGCACATTCGGGCGGTGTTCCTGATTTGTTTTAACTTGTCGAAGTTGTCTTGTAGAACCGGGATACCGAGTCTGATCGGAATGTCTCGGGAGAAGGTATATCCTTCGTTGACCGTGAGAGCTTGTCATGGGCTAAGTTGGGACTCCCCTGCAGGGATTTGAACTTTCGAAAGCCGTGCCCGCGGTTATGGGCAGATGGGAATTTGTTAATGTCCGGTTGTAGAAAACCTGAAGTTGACCATAATTAAAATACATCAATCGCGTGTGTAACTGTGATGGTCTCTTTCCAGCAGAGTCCGGGAAGTGAACACGGTGTTGGAGTTATGCTTGACGTAGGTTGTTCTAGGATCACTTCTTGATCATAGTTTTCTCGATCGTGCTTTGCCTTCTCTTCTCGCTCTCATTTGCGTATGTTAGCCACCATATATGCTAGTCGCTTGCTGCAGCTCCACCTCATACCTTTTACCTTACCCATAAGCTTAAATAGTCTTGATTGCGAGGGTGTGAGATTGCTGAGTCCCCGTGACTCACAGATACTTCCAAAACCAGTTTGCAGGTGCCGATGTTACCGAGAAGGTGACGCAACCAAGCTCAAGGAGGAGCTCGATGAAGATCTTGTCCTTTGTGTTGTTTCGTTCTAGTTGATCAGTAGTGGAGCCCAGTTGGGGTCGATCAGGGATCTGTGTAGCATTTGGGGTAGTATTCTTTTATTTTGGTTCCGTAGTCGGAGCTTGATTGTATTTGGATGATGTAATGCTTTATTCATGTATTGTGTGAAGTGGCGATTGTAAGCCAACTATGTATCTCTTTCCCTTATGTATTACATGGGTTGTGTGAAGATTACCACACTTGCGACATTGCTTTCTATGCGGTTATGCCTCTAAGTCGTGCTTCGACACGTGGGAGATATAGCCGCATTGAGGGCGTTACACTCAGTCCCTTCGTCGCTCTGGTGAGGCCTCCTGACGTAGAAGTTTTGACTCTTCTCTCCTCAAATTTCATGATTTTTTTAGGATCACGTGGGTATCTTGGAATTGTTCCGATGGTTTTGTGACGAGAACATTGTTCTTGGTGCCTCCTGACATTTAGGGGTTGTGGCAGTGTCCCGGGGAGTTGAGGTCCGAGGTGTTGTCGTCACAATTTTATCATAACAGTTCTGGAGTACCTGAGTTCGCCGACATCGAAAATCTCCTTTATGCAGTTGTTGGTGAGATAACCTGGATGCCACCCAGTACTGGGGCGGGAGTTCGGGAGTATTGCCATAACTTGTATAACGGATGCTTTTCGAAGGTTGAGGTAAATGATTTCTGAAGGTTTCTTGGTTATGTGTTGAAGGATGGATACAGCTGGATGTAGGATTTGCTAGTTTTGGGTGAGATATTATGCTTCCCCTGTATCCCAAACACCTGATTGCATAACCAGAAAGTTTCGGGAGTTTATAAGTAGGAATTCAAGTATATCATAGGATATCTTTCCAACAGACACATGATACGATATGGGATCTATCATATGTTTGTTTCCGGCTTATTTTGCAAGCCAATCCTTTATCTTGTTTTTGAGTTGTGGTATTCGAGTTGCTTCAATGTCAAATGTTGAATCCATACCTTTTCCCTAAGCGGTCTTCTCATACTTCTATGTCAATACCAATCCTTCATGATAATCGAGATTGTCATGTCAATCCTTTTCTCAACCAGTGTGGTTCTCTTCAAGATGATCATATCATTTTTTTCCATCCGTAAGATCAACTCAATGTCTTCTCAACGTTATTTGTTTCATCCGTCCCAAGTTGTCTTTGTTTTTCCCACCCTCCCACCCTTTTTCTTCAAGGACTCGGATTTCTTAATCGAGTATCCTTTTATTGATATGAAGTCTCTTCGTTCTTTCTTCAATGTTCTTATCCGGTGATTCTCATGAAGATTCTAACAGAGCTTCAAGTTCATCATTCTTCGTCCTTTTCCTTCTCCGGTGGATCCAATGCATGTTTTCGGTGTTGATCATATCTTTTCCATTGGTTCACATGCTTCCCATGTTGGAAGTTCTTATCGAGGATTCTCTTAATCATCCACCTGTCGCTATTCATTTGTTTCAGAGTGCCGAAGATATCTCGAAGAGTCGTGTTTCCACTCTGCATTCGTTCAACCTATTTCGAGGTTGTTATCTCATTCAAGCCATTTAATTCAACCGGTGCAATATCTTTCAAGTAATCGTTCAACGGTGTTTCTTTTGAGTGGGCCCTAACCCACAGGTCTTTTCCCAGGATCTTACCTGACTCTTCTAATTTTACCAGAGCTATCTCAAATCTTTCAAAGTTTGACGTAAGAATGAGTTATCATCAATCAAATGCCTTTCTCCAAGATCTTTCAATTCTTTTCATCGTTGGTTCAACCTTTCCATTTTTCATCCCGGAGTATCTCAACAATTCATAGTGGTGTTTCTCATCGTGATTCTCGGATTTGAAGACCGAAGAAGATTGTCTCTTAATCTTGCTCCTTTCTCTCAGAGATGCGTAGTTCAAGCTTGCTGCCATCCTATCATAATTGTTTTTGGTTGTGAGAATTATTTTCACCCCTCCGGAGCAATTAAAGATTCTTTTCAGTTTGATTCTCCGAAGGCCATCATTTAGGGTTTATTCATTCTCAGCTTTCATCTCTCATTCTCCAAATCTTACCGGTGCATCATTCAAGTATTCTCTTATCAGCTCATGATCTCTTCGTTCTCATGTATCTAAATTCTCTCAAGTATCTTCATTCGTTCTCTAATTCTCAATGGTGATTCATCTCTTTACTTCGTTCATTTTTGATTATTACGGTGGTTCATTCAAGATTTCTCTTCCTTCGTTATCATATTAATTTATCCGTTGTCTCAATCCTATCGGTGGTTCGTTGAAGATTTTCTAAAGTTTGCGCCATATCTCTTCTTAATCCTTTCTACGAGAATAAGTAGTATGCCAAATCCATTGCTTGTCATCAATTTAATTGGTGAAGGATACGCATAATGTAATTCTTATTCTTGTTTCATCCATATGATAATCCCTTCTTCCGGAGTTTGTTCACGATGATTAAATTCTTGGTTTCAAGTGCTCATCTTTCTTTCCCGGAGTTCCAAGCTCTCGCAATTATATCACCACAGAGATCCATCTAAATCATTATAAGGCTTCACCTTGTGTTTTTCAACTTCTCTTTCCTTTCGTTTGATCATCCTTTTGTTACCGGAGTTCTTCATGGAGGCTCTACATGATGGCTCATCAAGGATTTAATTCATTCTTGAAGCGTTCTTCAAGATTCTTTTCAGAGGAGTTCAAGCATTCTTCATCTTGCAATCCGAGTGCAATTGTTCTCCCTTATCTTTTGAGGTGGTAATATATCATTCTTCATTCACAAGAAGGAGATATTTAAACCCATCACTTTCTTCCTTGGAGTTATCTTGGGTTATATTTCACCTAAAGCTTTCCCTAAGGATTGTTGCTATTATGGTGCTTATGAATGACCCAAGTTCTTCATTTATCCTCCCGGTGAAATAAGTTTCTCGTCTCCTTGTTCTTATCAATCCAATCTATTATCTTTGTTAGTGGCAGAATTTCACCTCATAGTTTTGAGATGTTTTCCATAAGCCCACAACAAGCTTACTCTTTTCGTTGTTGGTTTTCCAACAATTCCGTTCAACCCTTCTCCTAAGGATGCCTTTGCAAGCTCATTTGAGGTAGAAGATGTTGTTTTCAACTCCGTTCTAGCATTTGTTGTAAGCGTGCTCTCTCAAGATCTTGTTTCCCTCCGTTCATTCCATTCCATTCTTTCATTTCTTTCGGAGGCATTGTGATGTTGCTCTTTTCTCTCATATTCTAGAGTTGTGAGGACCATGTTCTTCTCTCGCTTGTCCATTTAACCGAAGTGTCGTGCCCTCTTTTCAAGTTCTTCCCATTCTGTCAAGTTTTACCCCCCTTCTCAACCGGAGTGCTGTCTGAAATCTTTTTTACCCATTGTGCCATTTTTTTCAATAGTTCCGGAGGCAGTGTGTTGTTGATTTCATCAAGTATCATCCAATCTTTCCAAGGTCATGTTCAATTCCTTCCATTTACATTCGGATTGCTGTCCAAATTATATCATTCTTATTCCTTCTCTATCTTGTTTTAACCGGAGTGTTGTGTCTATCATTCCTTTTCTAACCGGAGTCGCATCCAAGTTCTTTCATTTTGCCAAGTTCATATAATTGCCTTCCATTCCAACCGGAGTGTTGTCGTAATTGATCTTTATTATTCTTGTACATCTCTTTTCATTCGGAGTGCTTGCATGTACTTCTTGTCCTTTGTGACACTTTTATTATGTCTTCCAACCTACAAGGTTCTAGTAATGTTCCTTGTTCCTCTTTTATAACGGAGTGTTTTCAACTTCGTCATCTTTGTTGCATTCTTTCTTTCAATTTACTCAACATCGCAAGGTTTGTTGGTTTCACTCGTTTTTCAAAGAAGCAACTTAGTTTTACCTCTTCTCTTCCTCTTTCGTTTCTCTCCGGTGCCATCCTGGATCTCGGGACGAGATCCTCTCGTAGTGGTGGAGTGTTGTAACTCCCCGAGACCGATGCGCTAGGTGTCTCGCAGTTATTCGCCGTCGTTGCCATGTCATTCGCTTGCGTGTGCATCTTGTCACTGCATCATGTGCATTGCATCATCATGTTTTTGAAACTTGCATCCATCCCGGTCTCCCAGTTCTTTCCATTGTCTGTTCTGAGCCCAGACACACTTGCACGCGCCCGCGGCACGTCCGAAATATTATTTTATAGGCAGCCAGAAAATGTTCTCGGAATGGGATGAAAGTTGGCGTGTGGTCTTATTATAGTGTAGATAGACCGCCTGCCAAGTTTCATCACATTCGGAGTTCGTTTGATGCCCCAACGGATAACTATAGCGACAATATAGTCGGTCAAATCGTCGGACGTTTTCGGTCTCCGGAATCTGTTGTCGGGCTTTCCCTCTCTTTCCTCCCTAGACCGTCTGCACAGTCCACTACCTACCGCCAGGCCCAACCTAACCTCTCCCGTCGGTCTGTGGCCCTCCTCACGCGCACGTCCAAAAGCTGTCCCGGACCCGACCCGGGCAGTCGTCACCAACGGGTCTGGATCATCCCCAAACATCTACAAAACATCAGCGTTTTCTTATTTGGACTCCCCTAGCTTTTTATCTCAACCGTACGATTTTATTCGGATGGTCCAAATACCCCTTCCTTTTCCCTATATAAAAACCCCTAGTCCTAAACTAGTATAACCCTAAAATCTAGGACATTTGTCCCTTACCCCGCCGCCGCCACATCTTCATCGGGATCAATCCCAAGCCAACCCGCGCCTCCTTCCTCCATTGTTTTCCTCGATCCAATCACCAGCAGCTCCATAGCCGCCCTCCTCCACCGGCAACTAGCCTCCGCCGGCGACCATCTATAGCAGGCATGTGCCACAGTCTCCTCCCTCTTGGAGCCCGAGACCATGCCCCCGCTCGATCTCGACCAGGAGGGCCCCGAGCTGCTCGCCCGCAGCTTCCCCGCCTCCTGTGTCCTCCCGTCCCCGAGCACGCAAACCACCGGAGAGCTCCGATGAGCAACAGGTCAACCACGACGCTGCCCCGAGCCGCTTCCGTGCCATCCCTCATCGCGCCGACCAGCAGCAGGGAACCAGCCACCTCCATGGGAACCAAGCTCCAAGTTCCTGCTCGCCCATGCCAAGTCCATCTACGAGAAGCAGTCGCCTGCATCGGGCCATGCATCCGGCGAGGACTGGCAATCCCACGACCCAGATCCGCAGCGCGCCCGGGTCCACGCCCTCCGTCCTTCGCCGCCGCGCCGAAGATCCCTGACGTCGCTGCTCTGCTTTGCTTCTTCTAGAGCAGAGGACGACGCATCAGGGAGCGCTCGTTGTGTCCTGCCGCGTTGACCGCCACTTCATCATCGCAGGCTTCCACAGCGCCAAGTTCTAGCCCGTCGCTTCGCCTCTGGATTGACCGAGCCGCTGCCCTGTTTTCGGCCAGCCAGAGCCACCTCAGCCGGCTCCCCTGCGATCCCCGCTTGGGCCTCTTCCAGAGCCGGCCCAGCTCCAGTTTCTGTCAGATCTGGCCGATGTGAGCATCCGCCCAGCCCCCACTGTGCACTGTTGGGCTAGCCAGATTCGGCCCATATAGTGTTTTCTTTCTCGGGACGAAGCTATTATCCAGTTTTGTAGAAAAACCCTCATACAACATGCATATAATAACTTCACAATCGTGCATCATATGTAAATAAGTTATATATGTAAAATGCTTAGTATTTCATCTAGTTTCATAATATGCAATTTCACCCATGTTTAAAATGTTGTTTGATTAAATTTGCTCATATAGCATGCTAAAATGAATTATTTCATAACTAAATAACCGTAGCTCCATTTTAAATAAACTTTATATGTAAATGGGGTAGAAAAATGCTAAGTTTAACATGGTGGCCTTACTTTGCATGTTTAACAACTCTAAAATATGGTTTAGGGCAGAACAGTACCAAATCCATAAATTTCACATGAGGATTTTTCCGGACTTGTTGTTTGTTGCTCCGGCCTCATTTAAACTTGCCTAGATAGGTAGTTCTCATTTGCTTCACCTCTTGCCATGTTAATCAACATTTAATATTGTTGGGTACATAAACGAGATCAGACTAAATAACTTGAATGTGGTGTTCCGTCAATATGCGACTCATTGCATATTGAGCTCCACTTAACTTGTAGTGTTGTTTGTGCACTTTGCCATGCCATGCTTCATTAAACCGTACATGCATCATACTTGGTTGTGCATCATGCCATGTTGATGTGATGGTTGTTTACTATGTCGTTTGCTTCTTTCCGGTGTTGCTTCTTCGGGTTAGTTTCGATAACGTCGCGTTTGTGAGGATCCGTTCGACTACGTTCGTTTGTCTTCTTCATGGACTCGTTCTTCTTCCTTGCGGGATCTCAGGCAAGATGACCATACCCTCGAAATCACTTCTATCTTTGCTTGCTAGTTGCTCGTTCTATTGCTATGCCGCGATACCTACCACTTGCTTTATCATGCCTCCCATATTGCCATGTCAAGCCTCTAACCCACCTTTCCTAGCAAACCGTTATTTGGCTATGTTACCGCTTTGCTCAACCCCTCTTATAGCATTGCTAGTTGCAGGTGAAGATGGAGTTTGTTCCATGTTGGAACATGGTTATTGTTGGGATATCATTATTATATATATTGTTTACTTTAATGCACCTATATACTTGGTAAAGGGTGGAAGGCTTGGCCTAATGCCTGGTGTTTTGTTCCACTCTTGCCGCCCTAGTTTCTGTCATACCGGTGTCATGTTCCTTGATTTTGCGTTCCTTACGCGGTTGGGTTATAATGGGAACCCCTTGACAGTTCGCCTTGAATAAAACTCCTCCAGCAAGGCCCAACCTTGGTTTTACCATTTGCCACCTAAGCCTTTTTCCCTTGGGTTCTGCAGACTCAAGGGTCATCGTTATTTTAAACCCCCGGGCCAGTGCTCCTCTGAGTGTTGGTCCAAACTAGACCACCGTGCAGGGCCGTCCCTTGGCAACTTGGGTTACGTTGGCTCCTGTATGCTTAGCTTATCCGGTGTGCCCTGAGAACGAGATATGTGCAGCTCCTATCAGGATTTGTCAGCACAACGGGTGGTCTTGCTGGACTTGTTTTACCATTGTCGAGATGTCTTGTAACCGGGATTCCGAGTCTGGTCGGGTTTTTCCGGGAGAAGGAATATCCTTCGTTGACCGTGAGAGCTTGTGATGGGCTAAGTTGGGACACCCCTGCAGGGTTTTGAACTTTAGAAAGCCGTGCCCGCGGTCATGGGCAGATGGGAATTTGTTAATATCCGGTTGTAGAGAACTCGACACCTAACTTAATTAAAATGAATCAACCGCGTGTGTAGCCGTGACAGTCTCTTTTCGGCGGAGTCCTGGAAGAGAACACGGTTTCGTGTTATGCTTGAACGTAAGTAGCTTCAGGGTCACTTCTTGACCGAGCTTTTCTTCTCTTCTCGCTCTCATTTGCGTAAGTTAGCCTCCATATATGCTAGTGCTTGCTGCAGATCCACCTCGCTACCTTTTCCTACCCATAAGCTTAAATAGTCTTGATCGCGAGGGTGTGAGATTGCTGAGTCCCCATGACTCACAGATTACTTCCAAAACTAGTTGCAGGTGCCGTTGATACCAGTGCAGATGACGCAACCGAGCTCAAGGAGGAACTCGATGAAGATCGTGTTCCTTGTGTTGTTTCGTTTCTAGTCGATCAGTAGTGGAGCCCAGTCGGGGCGATCGGGGATCTTTTGCATCAGGGGTTGTCTTTCTTTATTTGGTTCCATAGTCGGACCTTGATTGTATCTGGATGATGTAATGCTATATGTATGTATTGTGTGAAGTGGCGATTGTAAGCCAACTCTTTATCTCTTTCTTATTCAGTACATGGGATGTGTAAAGATTACCCCTCTTGCGACATGCCTACTATGTGGTTATGCCTCTAAGTCGTGCTCCGACACGTGGGAGATATAGTCACATCGTGGGTGTTACAGTGCGCCCACGCACTTTTCTGGGCCTGACCCAATAACGCTTCGCGCTTATATGTGGCCCAGGCCCGGGGGCTCCTGTCGGTGTACAAAACTAGGGGTCCTTTTTGTACCCCTTTACTTATACGCGGGCAGTCGCAGCCACACGCATGCGGCCACGCTTGGTGGAGCAGAGGAAGCGAAGACCCAAGACTACTAGTGTCGTGCTCGAGGCCAGAGGCATGAAGAGCAGAGGGGTGAGGTGAAACTCCCCCGGCAAGGCCCATGCCGGGGTGGTCTTCACGGCCCCGGCAAGAGCCTTGCCGGGGCGACTTCCCCAACACAAACAAGGCCGCCACTCGTTATTCTAAGAGTCCCGACACCATCAACCACATCGGAACCAAGGCTCGGGAGGCGTCTCCATGGTGGCATGTAGATCTTTGTGAAGACAAAGGGCCTGCGAGGCCTAGATAGGAACCAAGAAACAAGACAACAGTAAGGCCCCTTGCCGAGGATGCCCACGAGGCCCCGGCAAGGCTCTTGCCAAAGATACCCACGAGACCCGGCAAGACTCTTGCCGAGGGCGCCCACAAATCCCCGGCAAGACCCTTGCCGGGAAGGTCAGCAAGACCGCGGCAAGGCCTTGCCGCCCCGTCGCCATCCCAGCTCAGCGGCCGACCCACCATTGTAACCCCATAATGCGGCTATATCTCCCATGTGTCGGGGCATGACTTAGAGGCATAGCCGCATGGTAGGCTTGTCGCAAGAGGGGTAATCTTCACACATCCCATGTACTGAATAAGAAAGGGATAAAGAGTTGGCTTACAATCGTCACTTCACAAAATACAGAAATAATTCATACATCATACAAATACACTCAAAGACCGACTACGGTCAAATCCGAATAAAAAGGAAGATAAAACCCAAATGATCCCCGATCGTCCCAACTGGGCTCCACTACTGATCATTAGGAAAAGAAACATAGTAACGGCTCGAGTCGTCGTCGAACTCCCACTTGAGTTCGGTAGTATCACCTGCACGGGTATCCTCGGCACCTGCAACTGTTTGGAAGTATTCGTGAGTCACGAGGACTCAGCAATCTCACACCCGCGAGATCAAGACTATTTAAGCTTATGGGTAGGAGAAGATAGTGAGGTAAAGCTGCAGCAAGCACTAAGCATATATGGTGGCTAACTTACGTAAATGAGAGCAAGAAGAGAAGCAACGCAACGGTTGAGAAGCTATAAGTGATCAAGACGTGATCTTGAAACTACTTACGTTCAAGCATAACACAAGGCTGTGTTCACTTCCCGGACTCCGCCGAAAAGAGACCATCACGGCTACACACGCGGTTGATTCATTTTAATTAAGTTAAGTGTCAAGTTCTCTACAACCGAATATTAACAAATTCCCATATGCCACATAACTGTGGGCACGACTCTCGAAAGTTTATACCCTATAGGGGTGTCCCAACTTAGCTCATCACAAGCTCTCACGGTCAACGAACGATATTCCTTCTCCCGGGAAGACCCGATCAGTCTCGGAATCCCGGTTACAAGACATTTCGACAATGGTAAAACAAGACCAGCAAAGCCGCCCGATGTGCCAACAAATCCCGATAGGATTCGCACGTATCTCGTTCTCAGGGCACACCGGATGAGACTAGCTACGAGTAAAACCAGCCCTCAAGTTTCCCCGAGGTGGCCCCGCAGGCAGCTTGGTTCGGTCCAACACTTAGAGAAGCACTGGCCCGGGGGGTTAAAATAAAGATGACCCTCGGGTCTGCAGAACCCAAGGGAAGGTTATAGGTTGTTAGGAAAATGGTAAAACCAAGTTTGGGCCTTACTGGAGGAGTTTTATTCAAGGCAAACTATCAAGGGGTTCCCATAACACCCAACCGCATAAGGAACGCGAAATCAAGGAACATAACACTGGTATGATGGAAAGTAAGGCGGCAAGAGTGGAACAAAACACCAAGCATAAGGCCGAGCCTTCCACCCTTTACCAAGTATATAGATGCATTAAAGTAAATAAGAGATAATAATGATATCCCAACAAAATCCATGATCCAACATGGAACAAACTTCAACTTCAGCTGCAACTAACAACGCTATAAGAGGGGCTGAGCAAAAGTGGTAACATAGCCAAACAATGGTTTGCTAGGAAAGGTGGGTTCGATGCTTGACATGTCAATATGGGAGGCATGATATAACAAGTGGTAGGTAGCGCAATATAGCGATAGAACGAACAACTAGCAAGCAAAGATAGAAGTGATTTCGAGGGTATGGTCATCTTGCCTGCAAAGTTCTCAGAGTTGTCGAAAGCTTGATCCTCGTTAGCATACTCAATAGGTTCCTCGTTCACGTACTCGTCTCCCGACTCTACCCAAAGTAAGAACACAAGCAATGCAACAATAATCAATCACGGTGCAATGCACAAGCAACATGATGCAATACAAGGCATGATTTGCAAGATATGATATGCAATGCATATGCGTGCTCTGGAAGGGAAAGAATGATCAAGGCATCAACTTGGCAAACCAAGTATGCTTCTGGAAAGATGAGATGATTTTGGTTGAAATCGATATAAAGATCACCGGAAACGAATGCACGGTTTGCAAATGGCAAGCAAAACAAGAATGGTGCAAAACTGTGATTAACAGCATGATGGCACTTAGAATGCAACAAGAAACTAAGCTACTGCACTCCAGCATAGCAATAAAGCATATGGAAGTGGTGTACTAGAGATGCTTGACAAAACATGAACACTAAGCTATGGCTAAATCACACTAGAACAGGTTCAAACAAGCATGGCAAAAGTGCAAAAGATATCAGCTTCACAGACTTAGTGAAAATACTAACATGTCAAAAACAACATCAAGAAGCAATGTTTAGAGCACGTAAACAACATGCTATAGGAACATATCATAGCAAACCAAGGCATGACATGATTCTACTAAATGCATAGAACAAAAGACCCTTACTAAACATGATCCAAAAACGCAGAGAAGATATGATTGCACCCATGTAAACATAGCAAGTTCTATTAATAGTTTCAGACTTGGAAGAAAACAGAGCATGGCATAAACAGATTTATGATAGCTACTTTGTGAGCTCATGCCACTCATCACAAAGAATTGCATGACAACATAATCATACCAATAGCAATATGACATGTTCATGAAGCTAATCATGGCAAGAGCAAGTTCATAGGATGCATGGATCACTAGAAACAACCATGGCAATATTGATTAACATGTTAACAATCTGCCAGGAATAATTTATAGCAAACTTAGAGCAAGAAAAAGACATACTAGACAACTCCATAATTGCAACCAGGGGCATGGATGGATATATCATAACCACATGTTCAAAACATCCTTACTGAAGTAACCCAAACTATGCATGGATCTCAATGTAGCATCAAGTTTACATGGCATCAAAATAACAGCAGGGAAAAGACTTAGCAAAATCCTAAGTCCCCGAAAACAGCAACATCACGGAGCCTAGTTTGCATGCTTTTGCTAGTCACCACATAGATCACAAAAATACAATACTTTCACATCTGTAAAGATGGCATGTTGTAGTTCAAAACACATGTAGACCTCATGCTCATATGATGCACACATCAAATGCAACAAAAATGACAAATCATCATGATTTGATAAGTACCAGCAGCTAACATTTTATAGCACTCTTGCATCAATGAAAATTGCATCATAATGGGAAGTATCATGCACGTAAATGCCACTCGCATGAAGAGCTTAAAGATACGAACAATTTGACATATCATATGGATGATTTGGAGTCACGGTCACCAAGATATCACAGGTCAAAGTAGGCATAAAAATATTACAGATCTAGGACTCCGAGATATTTTACCCCGCGGAAGTCAACGGGCGGATCGGGTCGAGTCGGAGAAAGAGGAGGGCCAGGGCGGCGGGGATGCTTCGCCAAGGTCAGAGGAGTCCGGCGAGCGGCGAGGGAGTGCGGGGCGGCGCGGCCGACCTCGATCCCGCCGGATCTAGGCGGGGCCGGTGCTGGAGGGCGGGGCGACGGGCAGCTGGCAGCAGAGCGTGGACGCGGCGCGGCAAGGCGGCGGAGCTGGGTGGTGCCGGCGGTGGTCGGGAGGCACGGGACGGCGGCCGGAGGCGGTGGGTGGAGAGGACGGGCGGTGGCGGAGCTCGGCGCTCTCGGCGTGGTCGCCCGCGGGCGGCGACGGCGAGGAAACGGGCCCCGCAGGCCAGGCGCGGGCCTCGCAGGGCGGCGGGCGCCCACGTGGCGGCGGCGGATTGGCTCCAGGAGGCGGCGATCTGACGTGGTGGGTTGTGATTCGTCTGGGTGACGCGGCCGGTGGACACGTCCGGCGCGGACGGACTTGTCCGGCGGCGCGAGGTGGAAGAAGACTAGGGTTTGGACCCGAATTTTTGAAGGGGAACACATATTTATAGGTAGAGGGACTTTGGAGTGTCCAAATGAGGTGCGGTTTTCTCCCACACGATCGTGATCCGACGGAGGAGGACATGGAGATGGTTGAGATGGGTTATTGGGCTGTTTTGAAGGGGTGTTGGGCTGCAACACACAAGGGCTTTTGCGGTTACCCGGTTAACCGTTCGGGCATCAAACAACCTCCAAATGGAACAAAATTTGATAGGCGGTCTACCGGTGGTGTACCAAGGCCACTTGACAAATCACGGCCCATTCCGAGAACGTTTTACTCCCGCTCACGACAAGAGACAAGAGGGGTGTGCCAGTGCATGTGGGAGTGTCGGATTGCGAAACAGACAACGGGGAAAATGCTCGGATGCATGAGACGAACACGAAAATGCAAATGCGATGCACATGATGACATGATATGAAATGCATGACATGAACAAAATGCAAAACGAAGACAAAACCCAACCACGAAAGGAATCTCATAACTTAAGTCCGAAAATGGCAAGAGTCAGAGTTACAAATATGGCAAGTTACATCTGGGTGTTACAACCAACTAAGCAGGTACCCACGTGGCAGTACGTGGCTCCTAAGCTAACTAGTCAAGCACCTATGTGGTGGCATGCAGATATTCGTGAAGTCCCTGCCACCATGCCAGCTCAGCAGCCTGCTAGCCTACATGGCGCTGCATGCCTCGTTGGCCTCGACGTGTGTCGAAGCAAGGCAAAGCGGCGACGGATGGGACGGGCTTTGTTGCCGTCCCCGATAAAGCAAGAGGACACCTAAGTAGCACATTTAATGTGTTTAATCCCGTAATGTCAGGTGATAAACTCGACTACTGTATAACTTTCCACCTCCTGTGTGCCACTGTGGCAGCCCCTTTGACTATAAAAGGAGGCCCGCAGCGTACTGTGAGGGGATTCGAACTTTTTGGACCCTGCACACTTTGTAGCAAGTCCAAGAACACCAGATAAACACAAACCAACAAGATTAGGGTATTATGCATCACTTGCAGCCTGAACCTGGATAAATCCCCCCGCATTGATCTTCTAAACCCACTCTTTTTACAGTTCCGCGCCCCAGCAACCGTAGTAGGGATTCCCTGTGATCCCATAGGTGTCGTTCCTGAGCCCTGACACCGGTAAAGCAAACGTCTAGTGTGCGTAGAGTTGTATCGTTGGTCGATAGAACTTGAGGGAATATTTATTCTGCCTTTAGCTCCTCGTTGGGTTAGACACTCTTATTTGTCGAAAAAGGCTGCAAACGATCCCCCATACTTGTGGGTTATCAAGACCTTTTTCTGGTGCCGTTGCCGGGGAGCAATAGCGTGGGGTGAATATTCTCGCGTGTGCTTGTTTGCTTTATCACTAAGTAGTTTTTTTATTTCCTGTTCTAAGTTGTTCTCTATCTTTAGTTATGGATATGGAACACGAAATACCAAAAAAATTAGTTGTACTTGCTACTCATGGAGATGAGGAACCTCCTAAAACCCTCGATGCTCGTTATGTGAAAAATATTATGCACTACATTGATAATCCCGAGAAAAACCCATTCAACTTGATAATGGGAGTAACATTGGATCAACGTGAATACTTTAGGGATTATAACTTGACTCAAAAGGGAAAACTTTTATGGGATCAAATTGAAATGTTGCAATGGTATGCTTGGGATTTATGCCAGAGATATTATTATACTTGTTGCTCTAGGATCAATGCTCCACATCTTCCCTTTTCATATGAATTTAATGATAATGAAACCTTGGCTTCTTATTCTAGAGGTATATATGATTACTATGATGTGGAATGAATAGAATAATTTGTTGCTTTTAAGGGTGCTTATAAAATTGAATCTTTGTTTTAAAAGTTTGAAGATTTTGATGGTTCACTTTATAGACCTGAAAATTTTTCTATCCTTAAATATTGCTATGATAATTATAAATATAATTCCGATATTGATGAATTTATTGAGAAAGTCTCCGTTTTCCAAGAAGAGACTAATAATTTGCAGGAGTCTATGGAAGAAGGAATTGATGAAATTGTGAGATCATTGGATGAAAAAGATGATGAGGAGAGCGAAGAACAAGCAAAGGAAGAGCGGATTGATCACCCGTGCCTACCTTCTAATGAGAGTAACTCTTCAACTCATACATTGTTTAATGCCCCTTCGTTCTTACGGAAGGATGAATGCCGTGATAATTGCTATGATCCCGTTGATTCGTTTGAAATATCCCTTTTTGATGATGCTTGCTATGCTTGTGGCCAAGATGCCAATATGAATGATTCTTATGGAGATGAACTTTCTATAGTTCCTTATGTTAAGAATGAAATTGTTGCTATTGCACCCACACATGATAGTCCTATTATCTTTTTGGATTCTCCCAATTACACTATATCAGAGAAGTTTGCTCTTGTTAAGGATTATATTGATGGGTTGCCTTTTACCGTTGCACATGATGATTTTGATGAATATAATATCCATGTGCTTGCTGCTCCTACTTGCAATTATTATGAGAGATGAACTATATCTCCGCCTCTCTATGTTTCCAACATGATATAATTGCAAGAAACTGCTTATACTATGTATTGGCCTTTACTTGATGTGCATGAATTGTTCTTGTATGACATGCCGATGCATAGGAAGAGATTTAGACTTAGTCATTGCTTGATATATGTTGCTTTGTCCTCACTACTAAATGCCAAATCATTGTTAATTAAAATTGGCTTTGATATACCTTAGGATCTGGGTGGATTCATTACTTGAGCACTTTATGCCTAGCTTACTGGCTTTAAAGAAAGCGCTGCCAGGGAGACAACCCGGAAGTTTTATAGAGTCATTTATTTCTGTTGAGTGCTTCTATAAAGTTTAAAAACAAAAACATATAGAGGGGAACTTAAAACTTCACAAAAAGAAAAGTGAAAGTGAGAAGGATGAGCACCGTGGAAGCGGGAGCATGCCTTGAGCTTCGTTCATGCCCATGGAAACTTTGTGAATCTTGAATTGCAGAAACTTTTAAACAAAAATAATTATCCCTTTGTATAATTCCATTGTATTATAAAAATAATGTGCCAAGATTTGCCTTTAGGATGTTTAGATTGCTTGTTGGTTTGTGCGGTGCAAAATAGAAACTTTGGCTGTAGTGTGTGATTTTACATTTTTTACTGGAATGTCAAATCATTCTAAAACTTTTTTCCCTGTCTTTCTATACAAATTTTTTATTTTTTCTAATTTGTTCAGAATTTTTGGAGTACCATAGGTATGGTGAATGTTCAGATTACTACAGACTGTCCTGTTTAAGACAGATTCTATTTTGATGCATTGTTTGCTTGTTTTGATTAAACTATCGATTTCTATCAGTGGATTAAGCCATGCAAAAGCTATATTACAGTAGATACAATGCAAAAAAAATTATGAATTGGTTTGCAATAGTACTTAGAGTAGTGATTTGCTTTATTATACTAATGGATCTTACCGAGTTTTCTGTTGAGTTTTGTGTGGATGAAGTGATCAAAGATCGAGGAGGTCTCGATATGAGGAGAAGGAGGGGAGGCAAGAGATCAATCTTGGGGATGCCCAAGGCACCCAAAGTAAATATCCAAGGAGACTCAAGCGTCTAAGCTTGGGGATGGCCCGGAAGGCATCCCATCTTTCTTCAACAAGTACCGATATGTTTTCATTTTCGTTTCGTTCATGTGATATCTGCAATCTTGGAGCATCTTTTGCTTTTAGTTTTAATTTTTCTTTTATGCACCATGTTGGTATGACATAGTCCATGGTTGATTTATAGAATGCTCATTGCACTTCACTTATATCTTTTGAGTATGGCTTTATAGAATGCTTCGTGTGCTTCACTTATACCATTTGAAGTTTGGATTGTCTGTTTCTCTTCACATAGAAAACCGTTGTTTGAAGAATGCTCTTTTGCTTCACTTATATTTATTAGAGAATGATCTTTTGTAGAAAGAATTAAACTCTCATGCTTCACTTATATCTATTTAGAGAGTCAACATGAATTGGTCAATTGCATGATTAGTCATAAAATCCTACAAAAAACTTATGGATCACTGAATATGATATGTTTGATTCCTTGCAATAGTTTTGCGATATAGAGATGATAATATGTGGGAGCTACTAGTAAACGGTTGTGGTTAGTAGGAATATTGGTGTTAAGGTTTGTGATTCCTGAAGCATGCACATATAGTCTCTCATTTTGCTATGATGTTGGAGCATGATTTATTATTGATTGTCTTCCTTATGAGTGGCGGTCGAGGACGAGCGATGGTCTTTCCTACCAATCTATCCCCCTAGGGGCATGCGTAGTAGTGCTTTGCTTTGAGGGCTAATAAACTTTTGCAATAAGTATATGAGTTCTTTATGACTAATGTGAGTCCATGGATTATACGCACTCTTACCTTTCCGCAATTTGCTAGCCTCTACGGTACCGTGCATTGCCCTTTCTCACATCGAGATGTGGTGGAAACTTCGCAGGTGCATCCAAACCCCGTGATATGGTACGCTCTATCACACATAACCTTATTATATCTTCCTCAAAACAACCACCATACCTACCTATTATGGCTTTTCCATGGCCATTCCGAGATATATTGCCATGCAACTTCCACCGCTTCTGTTTGATGACTTGAGCATTCATTGTCATATTGCTTTGCATGATCATATAGCTGACATAGTGTTTGTGGCTTAGCCACCGTTCATCATTTTTCATACATGTTACGCTAGATCATTGCACATACTGGTACATGCCAGAGGCATTCATATAGAGTCATACTTTGTCATAGGTATCGAGTTGTAATTTTTATTTCTCTTGAGTTATAAGTAAATAGAAGTGTCATGATCATTATTCATTTTTAGAGCAGTGCCCCAGTGAGGAAAGGATGATGGAGACTAGGATTCCCCCACAAGTCGCGATGAGACCCTGGACAATGAGAGAGAAAAATATATAAAAAAAGAAAAAAAGAAATAGAAAAAAAGAAAGAAAAAAGGGAAAAAGAGAAATGAACAAAGAGAGAAGGGGCATTGTTAGTATCCTTTACCACACTTGTGCTTCAAAGTAGCACCATGTTTTTCATATGGAGAGTCTCCTATGTTGTCACTTTCATATACTAGTGGGAATTTTTCATTATAGGATTAGATGCACACCCACTTAGTTTCATATTGAGTTTCATACACTTATAGCTCTTAGTGCATTCGTTGCATGGCAATCCCTACTCCTCACATTGATATCAATTGATGGTCATCTCCATAGCCTATTGGTTAGCAGCGTCGATGTGAGACTTTCTTACTTTTTTGTCTTCTTTATATTTACCCCTATCATCATACTCTATTCCACTCGTAGTGCTATATCCATGGCTTGCACTCATGTATTGCGTGAGGGTTGAAAAAGTTGAAGCGCATTAAAAAGTATGAACCAATTGCTCGGCTTGACATCGGGATTGTGCATGATAAATACTTTGTGTTAAGAATACAGAGCACGACAAGAGTATATGATTTTTTAGGGATAACTTTCTTTAGCATTGATATTTTGAAAGACATGATTGTTTGTTGGGATGCCTGAGTATTTATGTCTTTATGTCAAATTATAGACTATTGCTTTGAATCACTTATGTCTTAATATTCATGCCATGACTAGATATATGATCAAGTTTATGCTAGGTAGCATTCCACATCAAAAATTCTCTTTTTTATCATTTACCTACTTGAGGACGAGCATGAATTAAACTTGGGGATGCTGATATGTCTCCGCCGTATCTATAGTTTTTGATTGTTTCATGCGAATATTATACAACTTTTATACACTTTTGGCAACTTTTTATATGATTTATTGGACTAACCTATTGATCCAGCGCCCAGTGCCAGTTCCTGGTTTCTGCATGTTTTTTGTATCGCAGAGTATCCATATCAAATGAAGTCCAAATGCAATAAATTTTTACGGAGAATTACTTTGGAATATATGTGATTTTTGGGAGTTGGAATCATCGCAAACGAAGGCCCGCATAGGGCACAAGACACCAGGGCACGCCAGAGGCCCCTGGCGCGTGGTGGTGGGTTGTGCCCACCTCGTACGTTGGTTGGACCTCTACTTCAGGCGCAAGGAAGCTTAAATCCGAAAAAATTGTGTTAAAATCTCAGCGCAATCGGAGTTACAGATCTCCGGGAATATAAGAAACGGTTTTCGGCCAGATCTCGGAATGCGAAACAGAAGAGAACGGAGAGGGATATGCAATCTCGAAGGGGCTCCCGCCCCACCGCGGCCATGGAGACCAAGGACCAGAGGGGGAACTCTCCTCCCATCTAGGGGTAGGCCAAGGAATAAGAAGGAGGGGGGCTCTCTCCCACTCACTTCCGGTGGCGCCGGCGAGCCACCGGGGGCAACGATCAGGACGACGATCTACATCAACAATCTTGCTACCGTCAACACCAACTTTCTCCCCCCCCCCTATGCAGTGGTGTAACACCTCTTCTCCCCGCTGTAATCTCTACTTAAACATGGTGCTCAACTCCATATATTATTTTCCAATGATCTATGGCTATCCTATGATGTTTGAGTAGATCCGTTTTGTCCTATGGGTTAATTGTGATCTTGGTTGGTATGATTGTATATTTTATTTATGGTGCTGTCCTAAGGTGCCCTCCATCTTGCGCAAATGTGAGGGGCCCTCGCTTTAGGGTGTTGCAATATGTTCATGGTTCGCTTACGGTGGGTTGCGAGAGTGACAGAAACTTAAACCCGAGTAGGTGGGGTATGACGTATGGGAATAAAGAGGACTTGATACTTAATGCTATGGTTGGGTTTCACGACCTTAATGATCTTTAGTAGTTGCGGATGCTTGCTAGAGTTCCAATCATAAGTGCATATGATCCAAGTGGAGAAATTATGTTAGCTCATGCCTCTCCCTCATATAAAATTACAAGAATGATTACCGATACTTGTTATCGATTTCCTAGGGACAAATGACTTTCTTATTGACAAAATATTTTCACTTTTATTACCTTGCAATTTATCCGTAGTTTTATTCTTGTAAAGTACTCGTAGTTTTATCCTTGCAAAATAGTTTCATACTTGTTTCTGGTAAAGCAAATGTCTAGTGTGCGTAGAGTTGTATCGGTGGTCGATAGAAATTGAGGGAATATTTGTTCTGCCTTTAGCTCCTCGTTGGGTTCGACACTCTTATCTATCGAAAAAGGCTACAAACGATCCCCTATACTTGTGGGTTATCATAGATGGGTAAGTCATGTTCATTGTGTCCCTAAGAAAGGAGGTATTACTATTATTCCTAACGATAAAAATTAACTTATTCCACAAAGAATTGTCACTAGTTATAGAATGGTAATTGATTTTAGAAAATTAAATAAAGATACTAGAAAAGATCATTACCCTCTACCTTTTATTGATCAAATGCTAGAAAGACTATCTAAGCACACACATTTTTGCTTCCTTGATGGATATTCTAGTTTTTCTCAAATACCTGTATCACAACATGATCATGAGAAAACCACCTTTACTTGTCCTTTTGGAACTTATGCTTATATACGTATGCCTTTTGGTTTATGTAATGCACCTACTACCTTTCAAAGATGTATGACTGCTATATTCTTTATTTTTTGTGAAAATATTGTTGAGGTTTTCATGGATGATTTTTTCGTTTACGTAACTTCTTTTAATGGTTGCTTAAGCAACCTTGATCGAGTTTTGCAGAGATGCAAGAAAACTAATCTTGTCTTGAATTGGGAGAAGTGTCACTTTACGATTAATGAAGGTATTGTCTTGGGACATACTCCCTCCTTTCCGGTTTATAGGGCTTATCTCAAAATTTTAGTTTTTCCATTTTATAAGGCTCAATTTGGTTGTTCCCCATCACATGTTCAGACTTCAAGGTGCATTAAATCATTGCATGCAAGTATTAAGAGAAAACAGACCAATGCATGCACTTTATGCATTCATGCATTGCAATTAATGCATTCGTAAACATAATTTTTTGAGGAAAACAAGAGCATTAATTGGGTGCTTTTGCAAACTACAAAAAATATTCCACCACTCATCATCTACCTTGGTTGGTGAGATTTTTGAATTGAGCCTTATAAACCGGAAAGGAGGGAGTAAAATTTATGAAAGAGGTATTGAGGTGGACAAAGCTAAAGTTGATGCAATTGAGAAAATGCCATGTCCCAAAGATATCAAAGGTATTCGTAGTTTCCTCGGTCATGCTGGCTTCCATGGGAGATTTATTAAAGACTTCTCTAAAATTTCTAGGCCTCTAACAAATCTTTTACAAAAGGATGTTCCATTTGTCTTTGATGATGATTGTGTAGAAGCCTTTGAAACAATTAAGAAAGCCGTAATTTTTGCACCTATTGTTCAACCACCTAATTGGAATTTACCTTTTGAAATTATGTTTGATGCTAGTGATTATGTTGTTGGTGCTATTCTAGGACAAAGAGTTGATAAGAAATTAAATGTTATTCACTATGCTAGTAAAACTCTAGACAGTGCCCAACAAAATTATGCTACTACCGAGAAAGAATTTTTTGCTGTGGTGTTTGCTTTTGATAAATTTAGATCTTACATTGTTGATTCTAAAGTGATTGTTCAGACCGATCATGCTGCTATAAAATATCTTATGGAAAAGAAAGATGCTAAACCTAGACTCATTAGGTGGATTCTTTTGCTACAAGAATTTTACTTACATATCACTGATAGAAAGGGAGCTGAGAACCCCGTGGTTGGTAACTTGTCTAGGTTAGAGAATATTCTTGATGACCCACAACCTATTAATGATAGTTTTCCTGATGAGCAATTAGCCGCAATAAATGTTTCTCATAACACTCCTTGGTTTGCTGACTATGCTAATTACGTTGTTGCTAAACACATACCACCTAGTTTCACATACCAACAAAAGAAAAAATTCCTCTATGATTTAAGACATTACTTTTGGGATGACCCACATCTTTATAAAGAAGGGGTAGATGGCATTATTAGACGTTGTGTACCTGAGCATGAACAGGAACAAATCCTACGGAAATGTCACTCCGAAGCTTACGGAGGGCATCATGCGGGAGATAGAACTGCTCACAAGGTATTGTAATCTGGTTTTTATTGGCCTACTCTCTTCAAGGATGCACGTAAGTTTGTTTTATCTTGTGATGAATTTCAAAGAATTGGTAACAGCGGTAAGCATCAAGAAATTCCTATGAATTATTATCTTGCCGTTGAACCATTTGATGTTTGGGGATTTGATTATATGGGACCTTTTCCTTCCTCTAATGGGTATACACATATTTTTATTGTTGTTGATTATGTCACTAAGTGGGTAGAAGATATTCCAACTAGTAGTGCTAATCACAACACCTTTATTAAAATTCTTAAGGAAGTTATTTTCCCAAGGTTTGGAGTCCCTAGATATTTAATGACTGATGGCGGTCCACATTTTATTCGTGGTGCTTTTCCGTAAAATGCTTGATAAGTATGATGTTAACCATAGAATTGCATCACCTTGTCATCCCCAGTCTAGTGGTCAAGTTGAGCTCAGCAATAGAGAAACAAAGTTAATATTATAGAAAAATGTCGATAGGTCCCGAAAGAATTGGTCTATGAAATTATATGATGCACTTTGGGCCTATTAAACAACATATAAAAATCCTATGGGTATGTCTCCTTACAAAATGCTTTATGGAAAGGCTTGTCATTTGCCTCTTGGGTTAGAACATAAAGCTTATTGGCAATTAAAGAACTCAACTATGATTTCAAACTTGCTGGTGAAAAGAGGTTATTTGATATTAGCTCACTAGATGAATGGAGAACCCAAGCTTATGAAAATGCCAAGTTATTTAAAGAAAAAAATTAAAAGATGGCATGATAAAAGAATCCAAAAGCGTGAGTTTAAATTTGGGGAATATGTTCTTTTGTACAACTCTCATTTCAGATTCTTTACAGTAAAACTCCTCTCCAAATGGGAAGGACCCTATGTTATTGAGGAGGTCTATCGATCTGGAGCCATCAAAATAAATAATGCCGAGGGTACTAACCTGAAGGTTGTCAATGGGCAAAGAATAAAACATTATATCTCAAGTACGCCCATTAATGGTGAAAGCAATATTATGCAAACTATGACACCGGAAGAACACATAAAGGAAACCTTTCGGAACACTCCAGAATCGTGAAAAAGAGGAGGTACGTGATACGGTAAGTAAACGGACTCCGAAAAATCCACAAATTTTTTTGTTAGTTTTGGAATATATCAAAAAATAGGAAAATAAGAAACTACCAGGAAGGTCATCCTGGTGGGCATAAGACACTAGGGCGCGCCTAGGTGGGTTGTGCCCACCTCGGGTACCTTCCAGTCTCCGTTTTTCTTCCGATTTCTTGTTTCCCAAGATAAGAAAAATCTTTATATACCCCCCGAACCTATTGACCACCGTATCGCAGAGAAATCTTTTGTTTTCTTTTCCTTGTTGTTTTCTGACAGATCCTCCAAGGACAAGTTCTTTCAGAACGTCATCAACCCATATTTGCGGGAGGTGGTGCAACACCCTCAGGCTATCCAGATGCATGAGGGGATGCTCCACATCCGCGATGTGCAAGGTCCCAAAGGGACGGGTACCGTGGAGGCCAGGCTTGAATCTATGGAGCATGAGGTCTTCCAGTGCAAGCGGATGGTGGAACGTGGACTCAATGCCAATCACCTCATGACCGCGGACTATACCCGTGATATCAAGGTGGATGGCAAGTCCATGAAGGACATCGTCTTCACCTTCAATGAGCAAATCAACTTCCTCCGAATCCAGATCTACGATCTCCAAAACCAAGTCTTTGAATACGAGGCAAGGTTTAAAGGTATGAGTCTGGCTGCCAGTTGCAGGGCCCGTGAGACTCTCTCCTCCTCTTGTGATGGTGAGCCCCTACGATGGAAACCCGAGGATAGGATCGCTACTACTTCATCACCACCACCTCCTTCTTCGTCACCAAAGGAAAATTGATTATCAGGTATGGGCACACCCCTTGGCTTATGCCAAGCTTGGGGGAGGTGCCCTGGTATCGTATCACCTCCACTATGTTTTTCTTTACTTATCTTAGTTCGATCCATAGTTATCTTTTGCTTTAGATGAATAAAAGTTTAGTTCGATCCTTTCTTTTTGAGTGTTTGCTTAGTGATCTATCCTTGTAATCGTGTGCGATATATATAATAAAGTTCAGTTTGAGTTTTGTTTTCTTTAGTTTCATGTCCAATAAAAAGAAAGGAAATAAATGAAAAGGATCATATGTTAATCTTATGGTAAGTAATGACATCACATAAGGAAAAGTATAGGTAAAAAATTTATTGGAGATTTACAAACATAACATTGGTCAATGATGCAATTCATGAAAGAATTAATAAGGAAAGAGAAGATTCACATGAAAATACACTATCTTGGACATCTTTTGTCATTGTGAGCCCCCATCAAAATATTATATGCCAAAATTGTTGACGTTGGACAAGGAAGACAACGCAATGATTTATGTTTGTTCATATTCACATAGAAGTTATATTGTCATAGATCCTTCAACATGTGGTGCTTGCCCCCCATATTTGCTAGCCAAAAATTCCGCACTAAGTAGAGATACTACTTGTGCATCAAAAACCGTTAAACCCAAATATTGTTTTGAGAATCCACCATACCTACCCATGGATTGATAAGATCCTTCATGTAAGTTGTCATCGGTGCAATAAGTGTGACGCCCGGATAATTAGGCTATAGTAATTTCACGCTAATGATACCACGTCACCTCGGTTACTGTTATTAATCTCGCGATGGTTCACAAACAGTTCGAATTCAAATTTAAAATCAAGTCAAACAATTAAAGTTTTCAAAAGTCAAAACTAAAATGTTCTTAACGTGACAAATAAATCATGGATATTATTGGTGGAGTAACAACATCTTTATAAAATATTTAAATACCCTTAAGTGATTAAAACAACATCAAAACAATTAGTTATACTCCTAATATATTTTACCAAATACTAAACTATTTTTATTCTGAGGTAAAATTTCTTAGAACAGTGGATTAATTTGACACACTATTTTTGGAGCTATTTTCATATTTTACTAAACCAAAAATATAGTGCAACTAAAATAAAACAAAAAAGAATAAAAAAACAACAACAAAAGAAAAATAAAAGCCCCACCCCTCGCTGGGCCTCGGCCCAGCTGGCCACGGGGCTAGCCCGGCCGGCCCAGCCGACCCTCTCCCGCACCCCTGGCCTACTAGGCCTCCTCCCCTCCCCGTGACCTAGCGCCGACACCCACTCCCCTCCCCCCACACGCTCTCTCCCTTCTCCCCCGATCTGGATCGAGATCGAGGGCACGATCCCACCGCGTCATTTCCCCCCCCCCCCCCCCCCCCGCGCCGCTCAACGCCATCGCCTGTAGCCGCCCGCCGGCGACGACCCTTCCCGCGCGCCCGTGCCACAGCCTCCTCCTCGCCGGATCCCACCACCGCCCGTCGCTTCGTCCTCCTCGTCTCCTCCTCGCCGATGATGCGTCCTCGTCCTCCTCTCCAAAGGCTCCACCGAGCCTCGCCGCCTCCCTGCTCACCAACGCTGGTGAGGACCCCCGGTCCTCCTCTTCCTCCCCGTGCCCTCATGCGCGCTCGCCCGCCAGATCCCCGTCGCCCCCCTCTCTCGCGTGCACCCTGGCCGTGCCCGCCGTGCCTCACCGCACGCCGCCCCTGCACACACGCTCGCGCGTGCGCCGCTGCGCCTAGACCACGACGCAGCCCCGCCTGCTGCCGCCCTGAAGCCACGACCTCCACCCCGCGGCTGCGCGCTGCTCGCGCAACGCCCGCGCCTCACAGCCGCTGCACCGCAGCTCCGCGCGCGCCTGCGCCACGCCTAGCCGCGCCCCGTGCGCCCCAGACGTGCCCCGCCTCTAGCCACCGGCCCCACGCGCCCGCACGCCGCCGTCCCCTGCGCTCGCCGCCGCCGCGAACTACGGCCTCATTCAATCGGCGCCCGGGTTCGGCGCCCCTGGACTCCGTCCGCCGCACCCGGGTCAGCCTCGACGGGTGCCCACGCCCGTGCCCGTTTCCCGTTACCCGCGCGCCCGTTTGGCCCCTAGGGCCAATGACATGGGGGCCCCACCCCCTGAGAACGTTTCATAAAAAAAAGGAAAAATAATATAATAAAAATAAAAATAATTAATTAATTAATTAATTAAAGAATTAATTAACTTAATTAATTTTGATTAATTAAACTGAACAACTAATTAAACTAATTAACTTGTTTATTTAGTCTTAGTCAATGACAGTAGGACCCACGTGTCAGTTTGACCCAGTCAACTGACTGGTTGACTGCTGACGTCGTGATGACGTCATGCTGACGTCAGCAAACACTGTTCAGGATAATGTCGATTTAAATAATTAAATAAATCCTAAAATTGATTAAAATCTTTTAGAATTAATATAAAATAAATCATAGCTCGGATGGAAAAACTTTGTACATGAAAGTTGCTCAGAACGACGAGACGAATTCGAATACGCAGCCCATTCATCCGCCACGCATCCGTAGCATAGCGAACACGCAACTTTCCCCTTCCGGTTCGTCTGTCCGAAAACGCGAAACACGGGGATAATTTCCCGGATGTTTCCCCCCTTCACCGGTACCACCTCGTACCGCGTTAGGGCACACCTAGCATCACGCTTTGTCATGTCATGCATCGTCATGCATTTGTTTGCATTATATTTATTGCTTCTTCCCCCTCTTCTCTCGCTAGACACCGAGACCGACGCCGCTGCTACCCAGTACGACTACGGTGTTGACGACCACTCTCTCTTGCCGAAGCAACCAGGCAAGCCCCCCCTTTGATCACCAGATATCGCCTACTCTTCTCTATACTGCTTCCATTAGAGTAGTGTAGCATGTTACTGCTTCCCGTTATTCCTATCCTGATGCATAGCCTGTCCTTGCTACTACTGTTGTTACCATTACCTGCTATCCTACTGCTTAGTATAGGATGCTAGTGTTCCATCAGTGGCCCTACCCTCTTGTCCGTCTGCCATGCTATACTACTGGGCCGTGATCACTTCGGGAGGTGATCACGGGCATATACTATATTCTTTACATAGTTACCTTACTTATGATACTGTTCGGAGATGGGGGCTGAAGGGGCAGGTGGCTCCATCCCGGTAGAGGTGGGCCTGGGTTCCCGACGGCCCCCGACTGTTACTTTGAGGCGGAGCGACAGGGCAGGTTGAGACCACCTAGGAGAGAGGTGGGCCTGGCCCTGGTCGGCGTTCGCGGATACTTAACACGCTTAACGAGATCTGGGTATTTGATCTGAGTCTGGCCATTTGGTCTATACGCACTAACCATCTACGCGGGAGTAGTTATGGGTATCCCGGCGTCGTGGTATCAGCCGAAGCCTTCGTGACGTCAGCGACTGAGTGGCGCGTGCCGGATTGGAATGTAAGCCTGCTCTTGTATTAAGGGGGCTAGTTCTGCTTCCGGCCGCGTTCGCAACGTGCAGGTGTGCTAAGGGCCATGGGCCCAGACCCCTGCGCGCTTAGGTTTAGAACGGCGTGCTGACCTCTCTGTTGTGCCTAGGTGGGGCTGCGACGTGTTGATCTTCCGAGGCCGGGCATGACCCAGGAAAGTGTGTCCGGCCAAATGGGATCAAGCGTGTTGGGGTATGTGGTGCACCCCTGCAGGGAAGTTAATCTATTTGAATAGCCGTGATCTTCGGTAACAGGACGACTTGGAGTTGTACCTTGACCTTATGACAACTAGAACCAGATACTCAATAAAACACACCCTTCCAAGTGCCAGATACAACCGGTGATCGCTCTCTCACAAGGCGACGAGGGGAGGATCATCGGTTAGGATTATGCTATGCGATGCTACTTGGAGGACTTCAGTCTACTCTCTTCTACATGTTGCAAGACGGAGGCTGCCAGAAGCGTAGTCTTCGAAAGGATTAGTTATCCCCCTCTTATTCTGGCATTCTGCAGTTCAGTCCACATATGATACCCTTACTCCATTTGATACCCATGCATATGTAGTGTAGCTCCTTGCTTGCGAGTACTTTGGATGAGTACTCACGGTTGCTTTCTCCCCCTTTTCCCCCTTTCCTTTCATTCTGGTTGTCGCAACCAGATGCTGGAGTCCAGGAGCCAGACGCCACCGTCGACGACGACTCCTACTACACCGGAGGTGCCTACTACTACGTGCTGCCCGCTGACGACGACCAGGAGTAGTTAGGAGGATCCCAGGCAGGAGGCCTGCGCCTCTTTCGATCTGTATCCCAGTTTGTGCTAGCCATCTTATGGCAACTTGTTTAACTTATGTCTGTACTCAGATATTGTTGCTTCCGCTGACTCGTCTATGATCGAGCTCTTGTATTCGAGCCCTCGAGGCCCCTGGCTTGTAATATGATGCTTGTATGACTTATTTTTATTGGTAGAGTTGTGTTGTGATATCTTCCCGTGAGACCCTGATCTTGATCGTACACGTTTGCGTGTATGATTAGTGTACGATTAAATCGGGGGCGTCACAAGTTGGTATCAGAGCCGACTGCCTGTAGGAATCCCCCTTCCAAATTCCTTGGCCGAAGTCGAGTCTAGTCAGTGAAAACTGTTTACTAACATGGTTGTGTGGCTTACGGGCCCACGTCGCCATTTGGGTGGTATTAGGATCTTTTATTCCTCGACCTATACTCTGGGACTCTGATCTCTCTTCTATTTGGGTTAAATGATTTTTCTAAAGTCTAACTTTAGGTTCTCGAAAATACTTTCTCCCGAAGAGCCCCTTCAGTCCAGGTGATCGCCGGCTGCACCAGAAGATTTTGAAGATACTCTCCGATTTTCTCTCGAGACCTTGTGCCTGTTGCTTTTGCAATTCCCGACCACCGATAAACCCTTATGGATAACTACTTACCCTTGCCATTCATACGATCATCCCCCATTGATCTTGTTATTACAAGATACCCCGAAGTTTTCTCTATTGTTCCGAGAATACTTTGTGCCTACTGCCTAGCAGTTCTTTGCCACATGAATACCCCTTCAAATAAATCCTCGCACTTGTCGAGTATTCGCTCATCCCCAGTTGTTCTTGTGTTTCACAAAAGTCTTCAAAATACTATTCGATCTTCCGAAAATCCTCTGGAGCCTTTGGCTCTTGAAATTCTTGCTTGCTTGCATTATGGTTAATCCCATAAGTATAGTAATATTATTGGCAACCTTTGTCAATATCATTTTGAGTCCATTGACTCAATATGTTGCAAATTCTCGCAATCCTCACTCAGATCATAGAATTCATCCTTCCAGCTCAGATGTCATTTAAAACGTGAGCTGGTCCTCGGCCAATCAGATTGCCATCGATTGTACCCCTAAGTCTATTCAACTTGTCCGTCCTTGATCAGAGCGTTTGCTCCTGATCCCTTGATTTGAAAATCATAATTCCTTTGTTATTTAAACTTGAATTATTCAGATATTCTGCAAAACGATGCATTTGCATTCTTTCTTCCTCTGATTGGGTATCGGTACTCACATCAGCTCCATTGTGGATCACCATATCCACTGTTGGATTATTATCCGACAATGTCCTTCATAATTAATCACCTTGTGAGTTCTTTCTCCGATACATAATGCCTTTGGTAAATTGTATCCTCTGTTTTGCTAACCATGCTCTACTTTCGAGCTTGTGATATTTACCCTTGAAACTTGTGGTATATGTTTCTAAGAAACCCCGATGGGTTGAACCTATACAACCTTCTCTAAAACCGTGTGAACTCGAAAGTTTTCACGAGTCATACACTTCTAGTATTTTGCCAGATGAAATTTCAACACTACAACTTCTTCGAAAGTGAGAAGTGAATGAAAGGTTATGCATTGGAGAAGTGGGAGTCGACCTTGGACCTTTGTGTTCATGCCCATGGACACGATGTAGATCCTATCATGGAAGCTTCTTGTAATAACAATTATTTCCTTAATATAATATCCTTTGGTATTGGTGAATTGATCCTTTGCAAGCGTGGTTCCGACCATATGTTCTTCTTAGATCCCATTTCTCGGGCAAGTTTAAGCACTTGTCTTCTGTGGATCAATACACCATTCTAACCTTTACTTTGATCTTTCGTCGAGTATTACCCCCTCTGGTATCTCGAGATTATCACGGAACTGCATAACTTCTTATGCGTTCTTCATCAAGTATTACATTCTCACTGATTCCAATTTTTTTTTCTTTCACGGGCTCTGAGTTAATAAACACTCAAAGACATCGATAACTGAATCGAGTTCACACCGCGATTAAACAACTCTTGGTAACCTTCATTACTTACGAATTTGAACTCGATCACGTAAATCCTAACCTGCTCGGCTATATCATTATCGTGCCGATTTTAACTGTGCTACCTGGTCCTTAACCCCGGAGCACAACTTTCGATGATGAGCTAAGCTTACGTCGATCTCCCTCATCATTCCATTTCGCCTTGAACAACAAGCTTGATTTCGAGTTTGTGTCGTACCTGTGGTTCCAATAACCTCTTGCTTCATCATTCCATTGGCTTGGTGTCATCGCTGATCGATTACATCCTCATGAAATCTCTCGACAAAATTTGTCGTGATCATCATCAACAATTGACTCCTTCCAAGGTATCAATTGAATTCATGATGAGAAATACCATCCTTGCCCTAGATGATTTGTTTTATCATCTACCACTTTATTGCCTTCCGTTCAACACAAACTTGTTCGTGTTTTGTGTTATACCTTGCTATCCAACATTGGTTCTCCTTTACCTTGGAGTATTTCCATCCTTTATGTCAAGAATGTCGTGAGAATTTCACCACCTCTTGATAATTCTTGATATAGGTGATACTTATCGCCATCACCATTCTTATCTTGGTCCCCGTGTTGTTCCTAACCGGAATACCGACAAATGGACTAGTAATTTTAAAACTTCTAGCAACCTTATTGCTTTGAAGTTAATGGTCGACATCTCATTCTTAGGCCATTTGTTATCGAATCACCTTCTAACATTGATTATGCTACCTAAGACCATAGTTCGGGTGCACCTTCTACCAATGTTTAATTGTGTATGTTTTCCTCGAGCATACCTCACTATATCATTTGATCTAACAAATGTTATCTCTTTGTTCGCATAATTGTGGAAATCCATCTTTTGGAAATCCCAATGATTTGTCGCTGAGTTCATCAGCCACCTCCTCATCCTCTCCTTGGTTTACTGATGAACTCTTGTTTCGAAACTCGCTTCCATAGTTCATTTCCCGAGAATCTTACGAGGTCTTCTCGTCAATTCTTGTCGTACCTTGTTATCTCAGGCATCCTGAGTCTGAGGTATCCTGACTCCAATCAGATCTGAAACTCGGTCAGATATGATGGTTGGAATATTTTCCAAGAGTCATAACATTGGTCCTTATATGACCCGGTAAGATGATGTCATGCCTAGCACACCTGGCCGGAGGACCTATTGTTATAGTCTCCTTTTCAGCAAGGTTATCCACTCTTCCATGAGGAAATTGTAAGACTTATTCTACAAGTTATTCCTAATAGACCCTTTGTGTTTCCAAAGTCTGATATTCACCTGTTGACCATGTCCATGCTATCTTGAAGCATGTCTGTGGTACTCCGATTTTGAACAGGAACAATTGAAGCCCAATGTTAAATGTTTCCTGCTCAATTATCCAAACACCGCTGTAGGGATAATGTCATGAAAATTCTCTCCCGTACCTAAAGAGTTTTCTACATTATATCATGTCATGGATATCATGGTCTGCTTGTCCTTGGGTAGGATATACCCTTGAAATGTGTATTTAAACACATTTTCCTTTCCATTGTTCAGTTTAAACTAATGATCACATTTTCCTCTCCATTGGTTTGTTTGACCTTTCTTGTGATCTATATAATCTAAGCAGTAATAATTCATTGCTTATGTAAACACCTCGGTGTACAATTCTATCAGTAAGACCCTGTTACTATTGTTGAAAACTTTCTGGTAACCGCCGATGGACGAGAACTCTACCTATTGGTCCGCCTCGTTCAACGAGCAGGAAAATGGTTCTCTTCGTCCCTCGCCCTTGGTACCGATGTTGTTGCCGACATAACCGACAGACTATCCTCTGACATGCCTTGCTATCATGATCATGGATGATCACAACGCCCTCCCTAAAAAAATTTTAACCCACATGGTGGGCCCATAATCCACAGTTCCACAGGATCGAAACCAGACTCTCCTGTACACCTTGTTGCCAAAGTTATTCCTCGAGCTTGACTTCTTATGTAATTCATGGACCACTTGCCTAGTGATATAATCTGGTACCAGATGCAATACTTATTTCCATTGTTCTGAACCCCTTTCACACTCTGTTTCAGGCAACGAATGATTGCCAATCCGCTTGAAACTTCTTATTGCCCCTTCTTACTTTGCTCTCGATAATTTCTTAAGTATCAATTCGAGAGTTACGTTCCGCTACCTTTCCTGATGTTATCTACCAGATAAGCAACATTGTAGCGGCCCGTTCTTCCGAAGTTATCCCTTGACCTTCGTACGTACGATGAAGACTCCGAAGAAAAGATGATGACTTCATGATGACGACCTGAAGCAGAGAAATGAAGACATCAACGTTATGGATCGACCTCTTCGAGAAGATCAACCAAGACCGAGAGGGTTCGTTAGAATTTCGTAACCAAATCGCTTCCCCGTCACTTCCCCTCTTAAATCTCGGGACGAGATTTCTTATAGTGGAGGAGAATTGTGACGCCCGGATAATTAGGCTACAGTAATTTCACGCTAATGATACCACGTCACCTCGGTTACTGTTATTAATCTCGTGATGGTTCAAAAACAGTTCGAATTCAAATTTAAAATCAAGTCAAACAATTAAAGTTTTCAAAAGTCAAAACTAAAATGTTCTTAATGTGACAAATAAATCATGGATATTATTGGTGGAGTAACAACATCTTTATAAAATATTTAAACACCCTTAAGTGATTAAAACAACATCAAAACAATTAGTTATACTCCTAATATATTTTACCAAATACTAAACTATTTTTATTCTGAGGTAAAATTTCTTAGAACAGTGGATTAATTTGACACACTATTTTTGGAGCTATTTTCATATTTTACTAAACCAAAAATATAGTGCAACTAAAATAAAACAGAAAAGAATAAAAAAACACCAACAAAAGAAAAATAAAAGCCCCACCCCTCGCTGGGCCTCGCCCCAGCTGGCCACGGGGCTAGCCCGTCCGGCCCAGCCGACCCACTCCCGCACCCCCTGGCCTACTAGGCCTCCTCCCCTCCCCGTGACCTAGCGCCGACACCCACTCCCCTCCCCCCCAGACGCTCTCTCCCTTCTCCCCCGATCTGGATCGAGATCGAGGGCACGATCCCACCACGTCATTCCCCCCCCCCCCCGCGCCGCTCAACGCCATCGCCTATAGCCGCCCGCCGGCGACGACCCTTCCCGCGCGCCCGTGCCACAGCCTCCTCCTCGCCGGATCCCGCCACCGCCCGTCGCTTCGTCCTCCTCGTCTCCTCCTCGCCGATGATGCGTCCTCGTCCTCCTCTCCAAAGGCTCCACCGAGCCTCGCTGCCCCCTGCTCACCAACGCTGGTGAGGACCCCCGGTCCTCCTCTTCCTCCCCGTGCCCTCGTGCGCGCTCGCCCGCCAGATCCCCGTCGCCCCCCTCTCTCGCGTGCACCCTGGCCGTGCCCGCCGTGCCTCACCGCACGCCGCCCCTGCACACACGCTCGCGCGTGCGCCACTGCGCCTAGACCACGACGCAGCCCCGCCTGCTGCCGCCCTGAAGCCACGACCTCCACCCCGCGGCTGCGCGCTGCTCGCGCAACGCCCGCGCCTCACGGCCGCTGCACCGCACCTCCGCGCGCGCCTGCGCCACGCCTAGCCGCGCCCCGTGCACCCTAGATGTGCCCCGCCTCTGGCCACCGGCCCCACGCGCCCGCGCGCCGCCGTCCCCTGCGCTCGCCGCCGCCGTGAACTGCGGCCTCGTTCAATCGGCGCCCGGGTTCGGCGCCCCTGGGCTCCGTCCGCCGCACCCGGGTCAGCCTCGACGGGTGCCCACGCCCGTGCCCGTTTCCCGTTACCCGCGCGCCCGTTTGGCCCCTAGGGCCAATGACATGGGGGCCCCACCCCCTGAGAACGTTTCATAAAAAAAAGGAAAAATAATATAATAAAAATAAAAATAATTAATTAATTAATTAATTGAAGAATTAATTAACTTAATTAATTTTGATTAATTAAACTGAACAACTAATTAAACTAATTAACTTGTTTATTTAGTCTTAGTCAATGACAGTAGGACCCACGTGTCAGTTTGACCCAGTCAACTGACTGGTTGACTGCTGACGTCGTGATGACATCATGCTGACGTCGTGATGACGTCATGCTGACGTCAGCAAACACTGTTCAGGATAATGTCGATTTAAATAATTAAATAAATCCTAAAATTGATTAAAATCTTTTAAAATTAATATAAAATAAACCGTAGCTCGGATGGAAAAACTTTGTACATGAAAGTTGCTCAGAACGACGAGACGAATTCGAATACGCAGCCCATTCATCCGCCACGCATCCGTAGCATAGCGAACACGCAACTTTCCCCTTCCGGTTCGTCTGTCCGAAAACGCGAAACACGGGGATAATTTCCCGGATGTTTCCCCCCTTCACCGGTACCACCTCGTACCGCGTTAGGGCACACCTAGCATCACGCTTTGTCATGTCATGCATCGTCATGCATTTGTTTGCATTATATTTATTGCTTCTTCCCCCTCTTCTCTCGCTAGACACCGAGACCGACGCCGCTGCTACCCAGTACGACTACGGTGTTGACGACCACTCTCTCTTGCCGAAGCAACCAGGCAAGCCCCCCCTTTGATCACCAGATATCGCCTACTCTTCTCTATACTGCTTGCATTAGAGTAGTGTAGCATGTTACTGCTTCCCGTTATTCCTATCCTGATGCATAGCCTGTCCTTGCTACTACTATTGTTACCATTACCTGCTATCCTACTGCTTAGTATAGGATGCTAGTGTTCCATCAGTGGCCCTACCCTCTTGTCCGTCTGCCATGCTATACTACTGGGCCGTGATCACTTCGGGAGGTGATCACGGGCATATACTATATTCTTTACATAGTTACCTTACTTATGATACTGTTCGGAGATGGGGGCTGAAGGGGCAGGTGGCTCCATCCCGGTAGAGGTGGGCCTGGGTTCCCGACGGCCCCCGACTGTTACTTTGAGGCGGAGCGACAGGGCAGGTTGAGACCACCTAGGAGAGAGGTGGGCCTGGCCCTGGTTGGCGTTCGCGGATACTTAACACGCTTAACGAGATCTGGGTATTTGATCTGAGTCTGGACATTTGGTCTATACGCACTAACCATCTACGCGGGAGTAGTTATGGGTATCCCGGCGTCGTGGTATTAGCCGAAGCCTTCGTGACGTCAGCGACTGAGTGGCGCGCGCCGTATTGGAACGTAAGCCTGCTCTTGTATTAAGGGGGCTAGTTCTGCTTCCGGCCGCGTTCGCAACGTGCAGGTGTGCTAAGGGCGATGGGCCCAGACCCCTGTGCGCTTAGGTTTAGACCGGCGTGCTGACCTCTCTGTTGTGCCTAGGTGGGGCTGCGACGTGTTGATCTTCCGAGGCCGGGCATGACCCAGGAAAGTGTGTCCGGCCAAATGGGATCAAGCGTGTTGGGGTATGTGGTGCACCCCTGCAGGGAAGTTAATCTATTTGAATAGCCGTGATCTTCGGTAACATGACGACTTGGAGTTGTACCTTGACCTTATGACAACTAGAACCAGATACTTAATAAAACACACCCTTCCAAGTGCCAGATACAACCGGTGATCGCTCTCTCACAGGGCGACGAGGGGAGGATCATCGGTTAGGATTATGCTATGCGATGCTACTTGGAGGACTTCAGTCTACTCTCTTCTACATGTTGCAAGACGGAGGCTGCCAGAAGCGTAGTCTTCGAAAGGATTAGTTATCCCCCTCTTATTCTGGCATTCTGCAGTTCAGTCCACATATGATACCCTTACTCCATTTGATACCCATGCATATCTAGTGTAGCTCCTTGCTTGCGAGTACTTTGGATGAGTACTCACGGTTGCTTTCTCCCCCTTTTCCCCCTTTCCTTTCATTCTGGTTGTCGCAACCAGATGCTGGAGTCCAGGAGCCAGACGCCACCGTCGACGATGACTCCTACTACACCGAAGGTGCCTACTACTACGTGCTGCCCGCTGACGACGACCAGGAGTAGTTAGGAGGATCCCAGGCAGGAGGCCTGCGCCTCTTTCGATCTGTATCCCAGTTTGTGCTAGCCATCTTATGGCAACTTGTTTAACTTATGTCTGTACTCAGATATTGTTGCTTCCGCTGACTTGTCTATGATCGAGCTCTTGTATTCGAGCCCTCGAGGCCCCTGGCTTGTAATATGATGCTTGTATGACTTATTTTTATTGGTAGAGTTGTGTTGTGATATCTTCCCGTGAGACCCTGATCTTGATCGTACACGTTTGCGTGTATGATTAGTGTACGATTAAATCGGGGGCGTCACAATAAGGCAATAAAAATTGCTTCTAAAAGTGTTGGATCATTTAGTGTAAGAAAGTTGAGCGTTGTACGAACTTGTGATGGTAAAGAATAAAAGCGACAGACCGCATAATAAAGGTTACTATCATAAGGGGCAATATAACGTGACGTTCTTCTGCACTAAGAGATTGAGCATACAAACAAAAAGCACATGGCAACCTTTGCTTCCCTCTGCGAAGGGCCTACCTTTTACTTTTATGTATTTAATTTTATGCAAGGGTCAAAGTTTTTCTATCTATTCCTTTTTATTTTCTCTTTTGGCAAGCATCATGTGGTGAGGAAAGATCTAGGCACATATATCCAGTTGGATATGGGTAGCATGAGTTATTATTGTTGACATCACCCTTGAGGTGAGTATGTTGGCTGGCGAAACCTATAAGCCCCTATCTTTCCATGTGTCCGGTTAAAATCTTTTGCCCAAGTGTATGCGGTGAGTGTTAGCAATCATGGAAGACTATATGATGGTTGAGTATGTGGACTTGCCTAAAGGCTCCGATATGTGACCCTTCCTGAAAAGATGATGAATTGTAGTTGCAAAGTTGAATGAAAACATAGATTGTTGGTTTCCAATAGAGTTTATGCTCTATACTTCGATGTTGTGATGAATTGTTACTTATTCATGAGAAGTTTATGATAAAAGTCATCTGATAAAGTTTTATGTTAAAGTTGTTGCTGTTATAATAATATACATGATGCTTCTATGTCCGTATTTTGTTTTTATCAACACCTCTCTCTCTAAGTGATGTCTACTACGCAACTTTTTTCTTGTAGACATGTGTTGGGCCTCCAAGCGCAGAGTTTTGTAGGACAATAGCAATTTTCCCTCAAGTGGATGACCTAAGGTTTATCAATCTGTGGGAGGAGTAGGATGAAGTTGGTCTCTCTCAAACAACCCTGCAACCAAATAATAAAAATTCTCTTGTCTCCCCAACACACCAAATACAATGGTAATTTGCATAGGTGCACTAGTTCGGCGAAGAGATGGTGATACAAGTGTAATGCGGATAGTAGATATTGATTTTTGTAATAAGAACAATAAAAAACAGCAAGGTAGCAATTGATAAAACGGAGCACAAACGGTGTTGCAATGCTTGAAAATGAGGCCTAGGGTCTGTACTTTCACTAGTGCAATCTCTCAACAATGCTAATCTAATTGGATCATATAACCATCCCTCAAAGTGCGATGAAGAATCACTCCAAAGTTATTATCCAGTGGAGAACATAAAAAGAAATTATTTGTAGCTATTCTTTCTGAGCGATCTATCAAGAGTTTGTACTACAATAACACTAAAGCAAATTTAGATTTATAATACTCGATCCAACACAAAGAACCTCAAAGAGTGCCCCAAGATTTCTACCGGAGAAACAAAAGACAAGAACGTGCATCAACCCCTATGCATAGATTACCCCAATGTCACCTCGGGAATCAGCGAGTTCAGTGCCAAAACATATCTCAAGTGAATCAATATAATACCCTGCTACTTCTTGAGCTTGTGTTGGTTTTTCCCTTGAAGAGGAAAGGGTGATGCAGCAAAGTAGAGATAAGTATTTCCCTCATTTAGAACCAAAGTATCAATCCAGTAGGAGACAACGCACAAATCACCAATACATGTACAAACAATCAAACAACTTGCACCCAACACGATAAAGGGGTTGTCAATCTCTTCACGGTTACTTGCAAAAGTGAGATCTGATAGAGATAGATGAAACTAAACAAACAATAAAATAATTTTTTTTGGGTTTTTTGGTTTATAGATCAGAAAGTAAAAGATTGCAAAATAGTAGATCGGAAACTTATATGATGGAAAATAGAAGACCGGAAACTAATATAATGGAAAATAGACCCGGGGCCATAGGTTTCACTAGAGGCTTCTCTCAAGATAGCAAATAATATGGTGGGTGAGCAAATTACTGTCGAGCAATTGATAGAAAAGCGCAAAGTTATGATGATATCTAAGGTAATGATTATGAAATATAGGCATCACGTTCATGTCAAGTAGACCGACTCCTGCCTGCATCTACTACTATTACTCCACACATCGACCGACTCCTGCCTGCATCTAGAGTATTAATTTCATGAAGAATAGAGTAACGCATTAAGTAAGATGACATGATGTAGAGGAATAAACTCAAGCAATATGATGTAAACCCCATCCTTTTATCCTTGATGGTAGCAATACAATACGTGCCTTGCTGCCCCTACTGTCATTGGGAAAGGACACCGCAAGATTGAACCCAAAGCTAAGAACTTCTCCCATTGCAAGAAAAACCAATCTAGTTGGCCAAACTAAACCGATAGTTCGAAGAGAATTACAAAGATATCAAATCATGCATATAAGAATTCAGCGACGATTCAAATAATATTCATAGATAAGCTGATCATAAATCCACAATTCATCGGATCTCGACAAACACACCGCAAAAGAAGATTACATCGGATACATTTCCAAGAACATCGAGGAGAACGTGGTATTGAGAATCGAAGAGAGAGAATAAGCCATCTAGCTACTAGCTATGGACCCGTAGGTCTAAGGTAAACTACTCACGCTTCACCAGAAGGGCAATAGAGTTGATGTAGGAGCCCTCCGTGATCGAACCCCCCTCCGGCAGGATGCCGGAAAAGGCCCTGAGATGGGATTTCACGGGAATAGAAGCTTGCGGCGGTGGAGAAGAGTTTTCGTGGATGCTTCTGGTGGTTTGGGAATATATGTGAATATATAGGACAAAGAATTAGGTCAGGGGGTGTTGGAGTAGGCCACAAGGCAAGGGGCATGCCCCCCCTAGGGCGCGCTCCTATGGCTTGTCGTCTACTCCAAGGTCTTCTAACTTGGAGTCCAAGTCTAACAGGTGTCTTCTGGTCTAAGAAAAATCATCGCGAAGGTTTTATTCCGTTTGGACTCCGTTTGGTATTCCTTTTCTGCGAAGCTCAAAACAAGGAAAAAACAGAAACTGGCACTGGGCTCTAGGTTAATAAGTTAGTCCGAAACATAATATAAAATAGCATATTAATGCATATAAAACATCCAAAACAGATAATATAATAGCATGGAACAATAACAAATTATAGATATGTTGGAGATGTATCAAGCATCCCCAATCTTAATTCCTGCTCGTCCTCGAGTAGGTAAATGATAAAAACATAATTTTTGATGTGGAATGCTACCTAACATATCTATCCATGTAATTCTTCTTTATTATGGCATGAACGTTCAGATCCATAAGATTCATTTTTTAATATTGACATAAAAACAATAATACTTCAAGTATACTAACAAGGAAATTATGTCTTCTCAAAATAACATGGCCAAAGAAAGCTTATCCCTACAAAATCATATAGTCTAGCTATGCTCCATCTTCATCACACAAAATATTCAAATCATGCACAACCCCGATGACAAGCCAAGCAATTGTTTCATACTTTTAATGTTCTCAAACTTTTTCAACTTTCATGCAATACATGAGCATGCACTAGTGCAGAACCGGGCAATAGCACTGGTTCGTAAGGCCCGTTAGTGCCGGTTTGGTAACCGGTGCTAAAGTGTAGGCACTAAAGCCCCCCCCCCTTTAGTACCGTTTCAGCATGAACCGGTGCTAAAGGACAACCACGTGGCACGAGCCAGCTTCGGGGGTAGGGAGCCCTTTAGTACCGGTTGGTGTCACCAACTGGTATTAAAAGGTTGGGGGGTTTGGGTTTATGATTTCTTTTTCATTTAATTTTGTGTTTTCCATTTAATTATTTTCCGTTTGCTGGTATTTTACGATACTACATATTGTACACGTTATGCATATATATAAATAGAATTTCTAGTAGAACCGATCATAATATATATATATATATCATCGAATGTCTCACAACCACCATTAATTAATTCACACATATATATACACACATGTATATATATATATACAATTTCCCCTAATTGGTGCCTTCGGAGCCAGTGGCATTAGCCTAGCTAATTGGTGCCTTCAGAGCACGATAACAATTGGAAGTGGTTCATGGGGGCGGTAGCGGGTAATAGTATTCTCCTTTGGGATCTATGACTTGGTCGAGCAAAAATCCCGCTATTTCCTCTTGAATTGCTTCTATGCAGTCCTATGCTAGGAGCTTGTCCCGCACCTCTTTGAACTGTTAAGAAGGAGATCACTATGCATGTGTATTAGTTGTGTGACTAGATATCGATAATGGTGTAAAAATTGTGAATAGTGTTCTGACAATCGATATTGTACCCACTCCTGTCTTTGAGATTTGCTCCTTTCGGACGCCATCATGCGAATGTTCTCACAAACGTAGTATGCACATAGATCATTCCCCGGCGCCTGCTTCAGGGCCTTTACGAGAATGGAATTTGATCAGATAATAATTAATCAAGCATGATAATTAAAGAGATGGCAGCTAGCTAGTACTACTTAATTACTTACCTTGGGTCGATACCATTTCAGATTTTGTTTCCATGGGCCTGGAGTGGCCCTGATGAACTTTGCCCAAGCCCTGCCCGCCAATAAAGAAAATGAATAAATGGGTTATTAAATAGTTGTTATCAGGAAATGACGAACTAATTGAATAGGCCGAGATATAGTTAATAATGATTGAAATTACCTGTTGACTATCCCCTTCACGATGGTGTAGTCACTTGCTTTACGCCCTCCTTCAACTTTTTGTTCGAGATATAGTTAATAATGATTGAACTTGTCCGCAATCTTCTTAGGCACTAATGGTTCGCCATTAGGTCTGATTGCCTCGATATTATACTTTACGCCCTCCTTCAACTTTTTGTTCAGGCCTCATTTCGTCCTGTTGCCTGAAGATTTGCTCGATCCGGATGGCTGAAAGAAGAAAGATGGATTCGTTAATATATCTTCAAGTCATTTAAAACATGTGATGATCACCAGATGCCTGCTTATATAAATATATATACCTCACCGGTCTTTGTTGTTTCAAGATCAACATTTTCTTCGTCATGTTCATAGTTCATGACTTCATCAATTCGGTCGTCGCGATCGAATATCATATCACCCTCCTCGGTGTTGTTTAGATATTCGGAGCCGTCATAATCTTCTTCATTCTGATCATCATCTGGCCCGTGAGGATTGCGTATGATATTGAACAGGGCCTCTTCTCCCTCTCTGCCGGTATTGTCCGCCATAGGTTTTGTTTAACTAATCCAAAAGAAATATATTCAAATTACAATGCATGGATGCAATCAATTAATAAGGAAAAACTGAATCAATCATAGTACATAATAAGCATCATCGAGTATAATCTCGAATACGTCGTCTCGAATAATAGATATAATCTCGAATACATCGTCTTGAATAATAGATATAATCTCGAATACATCGTCTCGAATAATAGATGTAATCTCGAATACATCGTCTTGAATAATAGATATAATCTCGAATACATCATCTTGAATAATATATAATCTCGAATACATCGTCTCGAATATTATATATTGAATACATCACTGGCTAGGTAGCTAATAAAGATCGAATACTACAGAAAAATCTAGGACACTCGCGGTTCCTGCGACGCGGGCGGTGGACACCCAAAGAGAAGGAACCCTCACAGGATCATAGCTGAAGTGAGATCCCTGAAGAAACTTCCAGGTATTGGAGAACCTGCCGCCCTCTAACGCAACCATGTAGTGATGGACGTGCTCGTCCTCCTCCCTGACACGGCGACGTACCACCTCTGGCGGGGCCGGCTCCCTCCACACCGAAACTGGCCCACGCGAACGCCACCAAACAAGATCAGGGTCGACGACGGGACCCGGGGCCGGGTTCCTCATCAAGTGGCGCACCCCTCCAGGCAGCACCTCCCAGTGCCAGCCCAGCGGAGCCCAATCCCGGACATGGGTCAGCCGGATGTCGTCGCGGATGGGTCGACGGCGAGGATGCGGGCCGGGCATCATCGAGAACAAATACTAGCTATATGCCCGCAAAAAGTAACATTTTTTTAATGATTGGATTTTGATAACTAAAATTTCTAACATTTCTATATAACTAACATTCCTATAACATTTCTATCAATGCTATATAACTAACATTTCTATAACATTTCTAATATTTCTATAACTAAAAAACAGAAGAAAAAAATTATAACATTTCTATATATATAACTAACATTTGTATAACATTTCTAATATTTCTATAACTAAAAAAAAAAGAAAAATTTCTAACTTTTTTATAACTATTTCTATAACTAAAAAATAGAAAAATTTCTAACAATTCTAACTTTTTTATAACTGTTTCTATAACTAAAAAACAGAAAAATTTCTAACAATTCTAACATTTCTAACAATGCTATATAACTAACTATTTCTATAACTAAAAAAAGAAAATTTTCTAACATTTTTATAACTATTTCTATAACTAAAAACTAAAAAATGTATGTGTGTGTGTGCTCACCGGCGAGGTGAGAGGCGACGGGGGGCGGCGACGGGGACGGCGACGGGCGCCGCGACGACGGGGATGGCGATGACGGGGACAGGGACGGGGCGGCGACGACGGGGACGGGGACGTACGGGCCGGGGCGGCAACCACGGGGACGGGGTGGCGATGACGGGGACGGGGACGACGCGGGATGGGCCGGGACGAGGCGGCGGTGACGACGGGGACGACGGGGACGGGGACGGGGACGACGGGGCGGCGACGACGGGGACGGGGCGGCGACAGGGGCGGCGACGAGGGATATGGAGACGGGGGCGGCGGGCGACGGGGCACAGGAGAAGAAGCAGATGAGAAACTGAAATTTTTGAAGTGTTTAGTTATATAGGATGGACCTTTAGTACCGGTTGGAGCCACCAACCGGTACTAAAGGCCTGTTTTGGCCAAGCCAAGCGGCGGGAAGCGCACCCCCTTTAGTACCGGGTGGTGGCTCCAACCGATACTAAAGCCCCCCCCCCTTTAGTACTGGTTGGTGCCACCACCCGGTACTAAAGGGGGTGCGCTGGCGCAGGTGCGGTGCGGCAAGTTTAGTCCCACCTCGCTAGCCGAGGGGCGTCCGCACTGGTTTATAACCCCCCGTGCGCTAGCTCTCTCGAGCTCCTCTCCAAAGTAGGCCTACTGGGTCTACATGTTCTGTGCTGCCCTGTGGGCCTACTGGGCCTTTGCGGGCCTGCATCCTGGCCCAACAACAGGTTGGGTTTCTAGTCGTATGCAGGCCGCTCTGGACCAGTAGGCGGGCTTTTTTATTTTTATTTTTGCTTTTTTTATTTTTGAGTTGTTTTTTGTGTATTTAGAGTTTCTTTGTGAATATTTTTGCTTTAGGTACAAAAAATTACAAACTTTCTGTTAGTGCCCGTAGTTTTCAAATTTGAATAGTTTAAATTTTGAATTATTTGAAATTAGTGTGAATCACTAGTTTGTGAATAACTTAACTTTAAAAATCAGTGAAGGCATGAAAGAATTTGTTTGCACATAAAATTTCTTTGCGTTTCAAATGCCAAAACACATAACTACCCTAACTATTACAGAGATTCCCTCCTGGGTGTGAAACACAGAAGAAAGTGATGATAGTGAAGCCGATCACATCCCAGATCTTTGGGTGTGGAACTTTTTCTTCGCGTGTGTCCCTTTGCGTCGTAACCATGGAAAATCTTCATCATTTAACGGGATGCTCGGGTCAATATTCACTGTGAATGGAGCAATTTCATCAAACTTTTCATAATCTTCTGACATGTCTGTCTTGTCATCCACTCCCACGATGTTTCTCTTCCCAGAAAGAACTATGTGCCGCTTTGGCTCATCGTACGATGCATTCGCTTCCTTATCTTTTCTTTTTCTCGGCTTGGTAGACATGTCCTTCACATACAAAACCTGTGCCACATCATTGGCTAGGACGAATGGTTCGTCTGCATACGCAAGATTGTTGAGATCCACTGTTGTCATTCCGTACTGCGGGTCTTCCGTTACCCCGCCTCGTGTCATATTGACCCATTTGCACCGAAACAAAGGGGCCTTCAAACCACGTCGATAGTCAAGTTCCCATATGTCATGTATATAACCATAATATGTTTCCTTTCCCGTCTTGGTTTCTGCATCAAAGCGGACACCACAGTTTTGGTTGGTGCTCTTCTTATCTTGGGCGATCGTGTAAAATGTATTACCATTTATCTCGTACCCTTTGAAAGTCATTATATTCGAAGATGGTAACTGGGACAGCAAGTACATGTCATCTTGAATAGAGGCGTCATGCATGGTACGTGTCTACAACCAGCTGGCAAAACTCCTGGTTTGTTCACGTGTAATCCAGTCATCAGACCGCTCCGGGTGTTTGGAGCGTAGCAAATTCTTGTGTTCATCCATATACGGAGCCACCAAGGCGGAATTCTGTAGAACTGTGTAGTGTGCTTCAGTGAGAGAATGTCCGTCCATACATATTATTTGTTCCCCTTCTAGCGTGCCTTTTCCATCCAGTCTGCCCTTATGCCGCGATTCAGGAACACCAATCGGCTTAAGGTCAGGAATAAAGTCAATACAAAACTCAATGACCTCCTCATTTTCATGGCCCTTGGAGATGCTTCCTTCTGGCCTAGCACGGTTATGAACATATTTCTTTAAGACTCCCATGAACCTCTCAAAGGGGAACATATTGTGTAGAAATACAGGACCCAAAATGTTAATCTCTTTGCATAGGTGAACTAGGACGTGTGTCATGATGTTGAAGAAGGATGGTGGGAACACCAACTCGAAACTGACAAGACATTGCACCAAATCATTCTCTAACCTTGGTATGATTTCTGGATCGATTACCTTCTGAGAGATTGCATTGAGAAATGCACATAGCTTCACAACGGCTAATCGAACGTTTTCCGGTAGAAGCCCCCTCAATGCAACCGGAAGAAATTGCGTCATAATCACGTGGCAGTCATGAGACTTTAGGTTCTGGAACTTTTTCTCTGCCATGTTTATTATTCCCTTTATATTCGACGAGAAGCCAGACGGTACCTTAATACTGAGCAGGCATTCAAAGAAGATTTCCTTCTCTTCTTTGGTAAGAGCGTAGCTTGCATGACCCTGATGTATGCCGTCTTTTCTGTGCATACGTTGTTGGTCCTCCCGTGCCTCAGGTGTATCTTTTGTCTTCCCATACACGCCCAAGAAGCCAAGCAGGGTCACACAAAGATTCTTCGTCACGTGCATCACGTCGATTGCGGAGCGTACCTCTAGGTCTTTCCAATAGGGCAGGTCCCAAAATATAGATTTCTTCTTCCACATGAGTGCGCGTCCGTCGGCGTCATTCGGAACAGGTTGTCCACTAGGACCCTTTCCAAAGACCACCTTCAAATCCTTGACCATATCATGTACATCAGCACCAGTACGGTGGCGAGGCTTCGTCCGGTGATCCGCCTCACCTTTGAAATGCTTGCCTTTCTTTCTTACAGGATGCCTGCTCGGAAGAAATCGATGATGTCCCAGGTACACATTCTTCTTACAATTAGCTAAATATATGCTGTCGATATCGTCCAAACAGTGCGTGCATGCGCGGTATCCCTTGTTTGTCTGTCCTGAAAGGTTACTGAGAGCAGGCCAATCATTGATGGTCACGAACAGCAACGCCTTTAGGTCAAATTCTTCCCCCATGTGCTCATCCCATGCACGTACACCTGTTCCATTCCACAGTTGTAAGAGTTCTTGAACTAATGGCCTTAGGTACACATCAATGTCGTTGCCAAGTTGCTTAGGGCCTTGGATGAGCACTGGCATCATAATGAACTTCCGCTTCATGCACAACCAAGGAGGAAGGTTATATAAACATAGAGTCACAGGCCAGGTGCTATGGTTGCTGCTCTGCTCCCCAAAAGGATTAATGCCATCTGCGCTTAGACCAAACCATACGTTCCTTGCGTCATCTGCAAACTCCTTCCCGTACTTTCTTTCGATTTTTCTCCACTGCGACCCGTCAAAGGGTACTCTCAACTTTCCGTCTTTCTTACGGTCTTCTCTGTGCCATCGCATCGCCTTGGCATGCTCTTTGTTTTGGAACAACCGTTTCAACCGTGGTATTATAGGAGCATACCACATCACCTTGGCAGGAATCTTCTTCCTGGGGCGCTCGCCCTCGACATCACCAGGGTCATCGCGGCTGATCTTATAGCGCAATGCACCGCATACCGTGCAAGCGTTCAAATCCTCGTACTCACCGCGGTAGAGGATGCAATCATTAGGGCATGCATGTATCTTCTACACCTCTAACCCTAGAGGGCATACAACCTTCTTTGCTTCGTACGTACTCTCGGGCAATTCGTTGTCCTTTGGAAGCATATCCTTTATCATTACCAGCAACTTTCCAAATCCCTTGTCAGATACACCATTCTCTGCCTTCCATTGCAGCAATTCCAGTGCGGTGCCCAGCTTTTTCTTGTCACCTACGCAATTCGGGTACAACAATTTTTTGTGATCCTGTAACATGCGCTGCAACTTCTTCTTCTCCAAATCACTTGCGCAGTTTCTCTTTGCATTGGCAATGGCCCGACCTAGATCATCAACGGGCTCATCCAATGCCTCTTCTTCAGCTTGTTCCCGCATTGTCGGCTCAGCTTCTTCCCGCATTACCGGCTCAGCTTCTTCCCTCATTGTTGTATCATCGTATTCAGGGAACCCATGGCCAGGATAGCTGCCGTCGTCCTCTTCTTCTTCATTGTCTTCCATCATAACCCCTCTTTCTCCATGCTTGGTCCAAACATTATAGTGGGGCATGAAACCGGACTCAAACAGGTGGACATGAATGGTTCTTGACGTAGAGTAATTGTGACCATTCTTACAGCCAGCACATGGACAAGTCATAAAACCATCCGCTCGCTTGTTTGCCTCAGCCGCAAGCAGAAAAGTACGCACGCCATTAATGAACTCGGGAGAGCATCGGTCATCGTACATCCATTGCCGGCTCATCTTCAATACACAGCACCGAAACATCAAATTAATACAATACATAAAGTTCATACATAAAGATCATACAACACTTAAATGCAACAAACAAATAACTCTCTAGCTAAAGAATTTAAATGCAACAACAAATGCAATCAAGATCGCAACTAAGGTAACAATTGATCCAACAGCATAATGATACCAAGCCTCACTATGAATGGCATATTTTCTAATCTTTCTAATCTTCAAGCGCATTTTCTCCATCTTAATCTTGTGATCATCGACGACATCGGCAACATGTAACTCCAATTCCATCTTCTCCCCCTCAATTCTTTTCAATTTTTCCTTCAAATCCTCGTTTTCTCTTTCAACTAAATTTAACCTCTTGACAATAGGGTCGGTTGGAATTTCTGGTTCAACTACCTCCTACATACAAATATCTATGTCAACTTGATGGGCATAATTTGTCACAAACACGAAATGCAATGAATAGTTTTAAAAGAGAATATACCACATCCGAATCATAACCCGGACGAGGGCCGACGGGGACGGATATCAAAACCATGGCACTATGTATACCAAACAACATATGGGTAAGATAATTATACGAGTAACTATATATCCAAATCACACAAACATCAATTTTTTATATAAAACTTCATGAACAAGAGGCTCACCACAAGGTGGTGCCGGTGATGGGACGTTGCGAGCGATCGAAGGTGGTTACGACGGAGATTTAGAAGGTACTAAGTAAACCACACCTACATATGCAAACTAAGTGTTATTTTTTACCTCAAATTGCATATAAATCAAATACTAGCACATATATATAATTGCTCCCAAATTACTAAACTCAAATATCAATCACTATATAAAGCATTGCACGAGCTAATCTAGCAATGAGAGATGAAAGGAAAAAGTTGCTAACCTTTGTGATCATTTGAATGGATGGGGGCCTTCAAATCTTGACAAATTTTGGGCAAAATGTGTGATGAGCTTGAGAGAAAGAGGGAAAAGAACAGAGAGGAGAGGGGAAAGGGGAAGAACAGAGCGAGCTCGGGTGGACGAAGGGTCTATGTAGGACGACCTTTAGTACCGGTTCATGATACGACCCGGTACTAAAGGTGCTGGAGGGGCCCCAGACTGACAACATCCTGCCACCACTCTCATTAGTATCGGTTCGTGGCACGAACCGGTGCTAAAGGTTCGCCACGAACCGGTACTAATGAGAGCATCCCGGCTAGCCGTTGGAACCGGCACTAATGGACACATTAGTGCCGGCTCAAATTCAAACCGGCACTAATGTGCTTCACGTTTGACCCTTTTTCTACTAGTGACGAGCCATGGATATAGCACTATAGGTGGAATAGAATATGGTGGTTGTGGAGAAGACAAAAAGAAGGACATAGTCTCACATCAACTAGGTGTATCAACGGGCTATGGAGATGCCCATCAATAGATATCAATGTGAGTGAGTAGGGATTTCCATGCAACGGATGCACTAGAGCTATAGGTTTATCAAAGTTCAAAAAGAAACTAAGTGGGTGTGCATCCAACTCGCTTGCTCACGAAGACCTAGGGAAATTTTAGGAAGCACATCATTGGAATATACAAGCCAAGTTTTATAATAAAAAATTCCCACTAGTATATGAAAGTGAAAATATCAGAGACTCTCTATGATGAAGATCATGGTGCTACTTTGAAGCACAAGTGTGGTAAAAGGATAGTAACATTGCCCCTTCTCTCTTTTTTCTCATTTTTTTGAATGGGCTTCTTTGGCCTCTTTTATTTTTTGTAAATTCTGAAGACTCATCCTGACTTGTGGGGGAATCATAGCTTCCATCATCCTTTCCACACATGGGACAATGCTCTAATAATGAAGATCATCACACTTTTATTTACTTACAACTCAAGAATTACAACTTGATACTGAGAACAAAATATGACTCCATATTAATTCCTCCGGCGGTGTACCGGGATGTGCAATGAATCAAGAGTGACATGTATGAAAGAATTATGAAAGGTGGCTTTGCCACAAATATGATGTCAACTTCATGATCATGCAAAGAAATATGACAATGATGGAGCGTGTCATAATAAACGGAACGGTGGAAAGTTACATGGAAATATATCTCAGAATGGCTATGGAAATGCCATAATAGGTAGGTATGGTGGATGTTTTGAGGAAGGTATATGGTGGGTGTATAGTGCTGGCGAAAGTTGCGTCGCACTAGAGAGGCTAACAATGGTGGAAGGGTGAGAGTGCGTATAATCCATGGACTCAACATTAGTCATAAAAAACTCGCATACTTATTGTAAAAATCTATTAGTTATCGAAACGAAGTACTACTCACATGCTCCTACGGGGATAGATTGGTAAGAAAAGACCATCGCTCGTTCCCGACCGCCACTCATAAGGAAGACAATCAATAAATAAATCATGCTCCGACTTCATCACATAACGGTTCACCATACGTGCATGCTATGGGAATCACAAACTTCAACACAAGTATTTCTATGATCCACAATTTCTCACTAGCATGACTCTAATATCACCATCTTTATATCTCAAAACAATCATAAGCAATCAAACTTCTCACAGTATTCAATGCACTTTATATGAAGGTTTTTATTATACCCCTCTCGGATGTCTATCATATTAGGATTAAATTCATAACCAAAGCAAATTACCATGCTATTTAAAGACTCTTAAAATAATATAAGTGAATCATGAGAGTTCAATAATTTCTATAAAATAAAACCACCGCCATGCTCTAAAAAGATATAAGTGAAGCACTAGAGCAAAATTGCCTAGCTCAAAAGATATAAGTGAAGCATACAGAGTATTATAATAAATCACGATTCATGCGTGTCCCTCTCAAAAGGTGTGTATAGCAAGGATGATTGTGGCAAACTAAAAATCAAAGACTCATATCATACAAGACGCTCCAAGCAAAACACATATCATGTGGTGAATAAAAATATAGCCTCAAGTGAAGTTACTGATAGAAAAAGACGAAAGAGGGGATGCCTTATGGGGCATCCCCAAGCTTAGGCTCTTGGTTGTTGTGACGCCCTCGATTAAATCATACACGCAAATGTGTATGATCAAAATCAAGGACTCACGAGAAGATATCACAACAAAACTCTAGACACAAATTAAAATAATACAAGCTTTATATTATAAGCCAGGGGCCTCGAGGGCTCGAATACATAAGCTCGAATATACAAGAGTCAGCGGAAGCAACAATATCTGCGTACAGACATGAGTTAAACAAGTTTTCCTTAAGAAGGCTAGCACAAAAGCATCTACGATCGAAAAGGCAAGGCCTCCTGCCCGAGAGTCTCCTAACTACTCCAGGTTGTCATCGGCCATCACGTAGTAGTAGGCACCCTCGGGGTAGTAGTAGTCATCAGTGGCGTCGTCTGGCTCCTGGGATCCGTCATCTGGTCATAACAATCGGGTATAGGGGAAAAAGAGGTAGCAAAGCAACAGTGAGTACTCATCCAAAGTACTCGCAAGACTTACATCAGATCTAAACTAAGTATGCATCTGTATCAAAGGAATGGACTATATCTGTGGACTAAACTGCAGAATGCCAGAAGAGAAGGGGAAAGCCTAGCCTATCGAAGACTAGCATCTTCAAGCATCTTGCATCATATAGAAGAGTACATACCAACATAATGTAAAGTAGTAGCAGTGTTTTCAACCTCGGCCAGAGATCCTTTCTCGACTACCAGCGAGAAAGAAATCCCAGAGCCATACTATCCATTTCTCATATCCATTTCTCATCTCAAGTATCTAGTTCTAGTTGTATCGATCGGGATACAACTCCAAGTGTCCGTTACCGTAGGACATACTATCGATAGATGTTTTCTTCCCTGTAGGGGTGCACCAACTTACCCACCACGCTCGATTAACTCCAGCCGGACACACTTTCCTAGGTCATGCCTGGCCTCGGCCAAACAATACGCCACAACACGACCTAGGCTTAATAGAGAGGTCAGCATGCCGGACTAAACCTATGCCCCCAGGGGTCATGGGCCATCGCCCCGGGAACTCCTGCACGTTGCGAACGCGGCCGGTGAGCAGACCTAGCTACCTCCTTCAAAAAGGCAGGTGCTTACCAGTCCAACCCGGCGCGCGCCGCTCAGTCGCTGACGTCTAATAAGCTTCGGTTGATGTATACGACGCAAAACGCCCATACAATGCCCACGTGATGGTTAGTGCTATCAGGCCAGAGGCCCCTCGGATCAAATATCCAAACCGTTAATGTGTTGGTAGTGCGGTCACGAGCAGAGACTCACGAAAGATGTGACTCCGTCGCCCCGTCTCGAGTACTTGCGGGAAGGGCTAAGAATGCCTGGCCACGCCTCGTGTTAAACTCTCGGGTATCCTCCAGGTCAACTCGTCTCCACATCACTCGCGGGTACCCCTCATGGTCGACCCGCCTTTCCAAGTAATGGCCATAAAGTCCAAGTATCCATGTGTCCAAACATCAACGGGAAAACCCGAGGAATCACCCCCGGTGAATTCCACTCGATGTAATCATCAAGGTGGACGTAAGAGGATCCACCCTCGAGGTTCACACTTGAGGGGTTTCACGATAGAGCCGTATCGAAAGTGGTTAAGGAGGAAATCACCCTCGATGGCCAGGACCGAATAGGTACAATACAGAGGTCTCATCAGGAGTTATGTAAGAGGTTCCACCCTCAGCGCTCGATGGTAACTCTGCAGAGTCGTACAACTAGGGGGGGTGATGTCCGGTGTCGGGGCCTGGACGTCGATCACGTTGATCGAGTCATCGAACATAAAGCGGGGCAACTGGGACAAAGTGGGGGTCACTGATGGATCACAAACAACCTATACTAAGCAGTTTAGAATAAGCAGGTAAGGTCACAATAAGCAGGTAACAAAAACAAGCTATGCATCAGAGTAGGATCATACAGAAAGCAGTAGCAGTTCTAATGCAAGCATGAGAGGGGAAGAAATGGGCGATATCGGAATGCTCAAGGAGGGTTTGCTTGCCTGGAAGCTCTGTTGATAAGGAAGAAGTGTCGTCGTCGACGTAGTCGATCACAAGGGCATCAGCACCGGTCTCGGGGTCTATCGGAGAGAAGAGGGGGAAGAAACAGTAAATACAGAGGAAACAGGGGCATAACAGAACAACAGGCAGAGCTAGACGTGATCTAATCCGGTGCTACACGATACCCGCGAAGGGGGAGAACATCCGGGGATGTTTCCCCGGTGTTAGGCATTTTCAGACAAATGAAACGGAGGGGGAAAGTTGCATGTTCGCTATTTTAGGGGTGTGTAGCAGACGAACGGAGGACGTATCCAGATTCGTCTTGTCGTTCTGAGCAACTTTCATGTATAAAAATTTTTCATCCCAGTTACGGATTATTTTATATGAATTTATTAAAGATTTAACAATACCACGAAAAACCCTGTAATTTTGCTAAGTCTGAGAATTCGCTAGTTTTTAAACATCACTTAGCTGTTTTCAAAATGCTACAACTATTGTTCTATACATTCTATGATTTTGTTCCTTATATCAATTTTGAGCATTTTTTTGTGATCTACAAGATAGTAGCACTTTTATCTCTGTTAGAGTGCATTTGCATGATCATCAACGGCTCTAAAGTAGCTATGAAAATAAAGCTGTTTTCGGTTTTTCTATTAACAGAACATTGAACTTGTGATTTTTGTAGGAGTTAATCCATACATCAAAAGGATTTGGTCCAGTGGGATAAAATGGAGTTTGTCATGTATACTTTCTACTCATATTATTTTTACCCATGTTAACCATTGCTTAGACGTTGTTTGTTGTTTAGAGGCCGTACAGAGGGCCAGACAATGTCAAATTAAAAAAGCTAGCACTAGCTACAGTAACTGAATGTTACTATAGCCGTGTAGCATAGCAGCAGGCAGCTGCGGGAGCAGGAAAGCAGCAGCGAAGCGAGCGGCGTGCATGCGGCCGCGCGTGTCGGGCGCAGGGCGGGACAGACGCAGGGCGTGGGTGTGCGCCAGAGACGAGCTGCGGCGCCTGCAGAGGACGACCGAGGCAGGGCTTACGCGCGGCAGGGGCCCGTGGGGCGTGGTGCAGGAAGCAGCAGTGGTGGCTGCACGCAGTAGCAACGCAGCAGTAGCGGCGGCGGCAAGGCATGGACAGCATGGCAGCGGGCGGCCGGCACCGGGCGCAGGCCGTGGCAGGAGCGGCTCGGCGCGCGTGCACTGAGCACGGCCCGGGCGCGCGCAGGGCGGAGCGGGAGGCGGCGCTATGTGGGCGTGGACACGGACCGCGTGGTCGGGGCCACGGGCAAGCAGGGGCTCGGGCGGGGTGAGGTGGGCGTAGGCTCGAACGGCGACCGAACATGGCGTCTACGACGAGGGGACGACGGGGAAACAGGGGGAAGGATCCGGGGCTCACCGCCGGGCACCAGGTGGCCCTTCGACGACTTAGTAGCTGTAGGGCGGCGCCGGAGCCGTGGAAGACGGCGGCGACCGTAGCGGACGGAGGTGATTGCCAACGTGGAGGAGCGGTGTCGATCTCGACGTTGAGGCGGTCTGCTGCTCGAGGCCGTGGTCGAGGAGGAAGCAGAGGTCGAGGTGACGGCGGACGGCGATGGGGACAAGCGCGGTGGCTTCGGGCGTCCACGGGCACGGCGACGCCGACGAGGAAGAGTATATGGGGGCGCGAGGGAGGAAGGGGAACGGGGAAGCTAGGGTTTGGGGGCGCCCCGGGTGTATTAGTAGGGCACCAGGGGGGTGGATGGCCGCCACGCTCGGCCATCGCCGGCGGATAGGCGCCACGATCCCCCCCTGCCTCCCTGTAGCAGAGGAAGGGGACGGTGGGGAGGAGCTGGGCCGGCCTGGTGGCTTTGTGGCCCAACTGGTCCACGAGGCCCACTAGGGAGGGTGTGTTATTTTGTTTTCTTTGCTTCTTTTCTTTTTCTTATTTTTCTTTTTACAGTTTTAGTTTTCTTTTATTTTTGAATAGAAGTTAGCTTTATAAAATATAGTAATAACATCTAAATTGGTTTTACTAATTATACCACTGCCACATTTAGTTTGAGGTTCAAATAAAATAGTTTAGTATTTTTTATAATTTAAAAGGCATTTAATAATTCTTTTTAGCCGCTGTTATATTCACAAAAAGCCATTTAAATATTTTAAAAAAGTGTTGGGTCACCACCATAATTAGTTATGGTATACTTGCCACACTTTGAACATTTTATTTTGCATGTTTGAGAAATTTGAATTTTGAACTTTAATTTGAATTAGAATTTGAACCGATTTGAATCTAAGCGAGATTAGCAACAGTAACAGTGGTGGCGTGTCATCATTAGCGCATGATTACTGTAACTTAATTATCCGGGCGTCACACTTGTCCTTTAATATTACCTTGGGGGTGCCTTGGGCATCCCCAAGCTTGGGATCTTGCCACTCCTTATTCCACAGTCCATCAAATCCTTACCCAAAAACTTGAAAACTTCACAACACAAAACTCAACAGAAAATCTCAAAAGCTTCGTTAGTATAAGAAAATAAATCATCACTTTTGGTACTGTTGTGAACTCATTATTTATTTATATTGGTGTAATATCTAATGTATTACAACTTTTCCATGGTTCATACCCCCCGGTACTACACATAGATTTATCAAAATAAGCAAACAACACATAGAAAACAGAGTCTGTCAAAAACAGAACAGTCTATAGTAATATGTAACTGCAAAAGTTCTGAACAATTAGGACAAGCTGGGAAATTTGTCTATTAATCTTCTGCAAAAAGAATCAGTATTTTATCGCACTTCTGTTAAAATTGAGAATTGTTTTCCTCGGTGCAAAAGTTTCTGTTTTTCTACAAGATCAAATCAACTATCACCGTAAGCTATCCAAAAGGTTTTACTTGGCACAAATACTAACTACAACACAAAAACACATCTAACCAGAGTCTAGATGAATTATTTATTGAAAAACAGAACCAAAAAGCAAAGAAGAAAAATAAATTTGGGTTGTCTCCGAATAAGCGCTATTGTTTAACGCTCTTAGCTAGGCATAAAACACAAATAGATCTCGGTATTGTCACCTTTGGTATCCAATCCATAAGTAGCTCTCATAATAGATTCATATGGAAACTTAATTTTCTTTCTAGGAAAGTGTTCCATGCCCTTCCTTAACGGAAATTGTAACCTAATGTTTCCTTCTTTCATATCAATAATTGCACCAATCGTTCTAAGTAAAGGTCTACCAAGAATAATAGGACATGTAGGATTGCAATCTATATCAAGAACAATGAAATCTACGGGAACATAATTCCTATTTGTAACAATAAGAACACAATTAGTCCTTCCCATAGGTTTATTAATAGTGGAATCCGCAAGATGCAAATTTAAAGAACAATAATCAAATTCACGAAAACCTAACACATCACATAAAGTTTTTGGAATTGTAGAAATGCTAGAACCCAAATCACACAAAGCATGGCACTCATAATCTTTAATCTTAATCTTAATAGTAGGTTCCCACTCATCATAAAGTTTTTTAGGAATAGAAACTTCCAATTCAAGTTTTTCTTCAAAAGATTGCATCATAGCATCAACGATATGTTTACTGAAAGCTTTTTTTATTATAAGCATGAGGATAATTCAACATGGATTGCAACAAGGAAATATAATTTATTAAGAACAATTATCATAATTAAATTCTTTGAAATCCAAAAGAGTGGGTTCATTGCTACTTAAAGTTTTGACCTCTCCAATCCCACTTTTATCAATTTTTGCATCAAGATCTAAAAACTCTGAATCATTGGGACGCCTTTTCACTAAAGTTAACTCATCTCCAGTCCCATCTTTATCAAGATTTATATTATAAAACAAAGATTCAATAGGAGTCACATCAATCACTTTAAGATCGTCATCATTATTGAAAGATTCCGGTTTGGCGACCATCTTGTTTACCAAGGTAGCTTGTTTATCGGCAATTTGGCCTATTAAATTTTCAAGATGAGCAAACTGAGATTTCAAACCATAAAATTGCTTAGACATATGATCGAGCTCTTCGTTCATATACTCCATCAAAGTTTACTACTCCTTAAGCTCGTTTCTAAATAAATTACTATGCTCAAATTGTAAAGACATGAAGCTCCTAACATTATTTTTAATTTCTTCCAACCTCCTATAGTTAGGATCAACATTATTTGGTTGAGCCAAAAAGGTAGGAAAGCACACCAAAACACAGGCAAACAAAAGCAAATGAAGAAGATGAAAAGAAGAGCGGTGAAGAAAAAGGCAAATCTTTTCAAAAATCATTTTAGAAGTGAGGGGAGATGAAAACAAGAGGCAAATGGCGAATAATGTGATGCAAGAGATGAGAGTTTTATGATGGGTACTTGGTATGTCTTGACTTGGCGTAGATCTCCCTGGCAACAGCGCCAGAAATTCTTCCTGCTACTTCTTGATCTTGAATTGGTTTTTCCCTTGAAGAGGAAAGGGTGATGCAGCAAAGTAGAGATAAGTATTTCCCTCAGTTAAAGAACCAAGGTATCAATCCTGTAGGAGACAACGCACAAATCATGAATATCTGCACAAACAATCAAACAACTTGCACCCAACGCGATAAAGGGGTTGTCAATCCCTTCACGGTTACTTGCAAAAGTGAGATCTGATAGAGATAGATGAAACTAAACAAACGAAAAAGTAAATATTTTTGGGTTTTTTGGTTTATAGATTGGAAAGTAAAATATTGCAAAATAGTAGACCGAAAACTTATATGATGGAAAATAGAAGATCGAAAACTAATATGATGGAAAATAGACCTCGGGGCCATAGGTTTCACTAGAAGCTTCTGTCAAGATAGCAAATAATACGACGGGTGAGCAAATTACTGTCGAGCAATTGATAGAAAAGCGCAAAGTTATGACGATATCTAAGGCAAAGATTATGAAATATAGACATCACGTCTGTGTCAAGTAGACCGACTCCTGCCTGCATCTACTACTATTACTCCACACATCGACCGACTCCTACCTGCATCTAGAGTATTAAGTTCATGAAGAACAGAGTAACACATTAAGTAAGACCACATGATGTAGAGGAATAAACTCAAGCAATATGATGTAAAACCCATCTTTTTATCCTCGATGGCAACAATATAATACGTGCCTTCATGTCCCTATTGTCACTGGGAAAGGACACCACAAGATTGAACCCAAAGCTAAGCACTTCTCCCATTTCAAGACAAACCAATCTAGTTGGCCAAACTAAACCGATAGTTCAAAGAGAATTACAAAGATATCAAATCATGCATATAAGAATTCAGAGAAGATTCAAATAATATTCATAGATAAGCTGGTCATAAATCCACAATTCATGGGATCTCAAAAAACACACCGCAAAAGAAGATTACATCAGATAGATATCCAAGAACATCGAGGAGAACATGGTATTAACAATAAAAGAGAGAGAGAAGAAGCCATCTAATGGACCTGTAGGTCTGAGGTAAACTACTCATCTTTCATCGAAAGGGCAATAGAGTTTATGCAGAAGCCCTCCGTGATGGAATCCCCCTCCGACAGGATGTCGGAAAAGGCCCCAAGATGGGATCTCACGGGAATAGAAGGTTTCGGCGGTGGAAAAGTGTTTTCGTGGATGCTTCTGGTGGGTTGGGAATATATGTGAATATATAGGACGAAGAATTAGGTCAGGGGTGTTGGAGTAGGCCACAAGGCAGGGGGCCGCCCCCCTAGGGCGTGCCCCTGTGGCTTGTCGTCTACTCCAAGGTATTTTGACTTGGAGTCCAAGTCCAACAGGTGTCTTCTGGTCCAAGAAAAATCATCGCGAAGGGTTTATTCTGTTTGGACTCCATGTGGTATTCCCTTTCTATGAAGCTCAAAAACAAGGAAAAACAGAAACTGGCATTGGGTTCTAGGTTAACAAGTTAGTCCCAAAAATAATATAAAACAGCATATTAATGCATATAAAACATCCAAAACAAATAATATAATAGCATGGAACAATAAAAAATTATAGATACGTTGGAGACATATCATACCCCATTGTCACCACGGGTATTCATATGCAAGACATATATGAAGTGCTCTCAAATCCATACAAGTATTCAATCCGATAAAATGAAATCTCAAAGGGAAAACTCAATTCATCACAAGAAGATAGAGAAGGAGAAACACCATATCCAACTATATTAACAAAGCCCGCGATACATCAAGATCGTGCCATCTCAAGAACACGAGAGAGATTAAACACATAGCTACTAGTACAAACCCTCAGCCCCGAGGGTGGACTACTCCCTCCTCATCATGGAGATTGTAGGGATGATGATGATGGCCTCCCACTATGGCAGGGTGCCAGAACGGGCTCCCGATTGATTTTTTTTGTGGCTACAAAGGCTTGCGGCGAAGGAACTTCCAATCTAGGGTTATTTCTGATGGTTTCTCTATTTATAAGATCTTTTGGCGTCGGTTTCATGCGAAGATGGGCCTCAAGGTGAGCACTACCCACCGGGGCACACTTGGCCCCCCTGGCAAGCCCCGGTGTCTTGTACCCTACTCCTTCACCTTCTGGTCCTTCCATGAGGCTTCGGGGGTCTCTTTTGTTCCAAAAAAATCATCAAAAAGTTTCAACTCAATTGGAGAACTTCTATTTCTGCATAAACAACACCATGGTAGTTCTGCTGAAAACAGCGTCAGTCCGGGTTAGTTCCATGCAAATCATACCAAAACCATATAAAATTATTGTAAACATGGCATGAATACTTCATAAATTATAGATACGTTGGAGACATATCACTAAGCATGTGGACATGTTTTTCGATTTCGGTTTTCGCTTGAGGACAAGCGAGGTCTAAGCTTGGGGGAGTTGATACATCCATTTTGCATCATGTTTTCCTACTGTTATTTATATTCTTTTTATGCATAATAATGCTTTTTGGAGTAATTATAATGCGTTTTCTCTCATAATATGCAAGGTTCACACAAAGAGGGAGAATACCTGCAGCTGGAAATCTGGACCTGAAAAAGCTACGTCAGGCAACCTATTCTGCACATCTCCATATGAACTGAAACTTTACGGAGATTTTTTATGGAATATATAAGAAATAATGAAGCAAATAAGTACCATAGGGGGGCCCACCAGGTGGGCACAATGTAACATCCCAAATTTTCAATTTGGAATGTTATACATTAGATCATCATGCATATCATATTTTATTTTGCATTTTGGATGATCCTAGAAATTCTATGCAACTCAATGACCCATGAAGAGAGTTGGGGATTTCGTTATTTTCATATTTGAGTTCTCTCAAATTTTGAGAATAGGATCATTTGATTTTATTTATTTTATCATCAATTATTTCTATTACAAAAATATGAGAGAGGGAATAAAATGATTTTACCAAAATAAAGAAATATTGAGGATTTAATAATAAAATCAAATAAGATTTTATTTCGGAGTTTTTCGGTGTTTCATTTGAATTTAGGAAAAAAGTGCGTTTTCAAAATTGCATTTAGGGCCCAAATAAATGTTCACCTTGTGCGGCTTGATTTTAGAAGCCCGTGAAAATTTATTTCGGAATTTTTGGAGTCCGTTTAGTATTTCTTTTATTTTTCTTCCGAGCGGAATAATTAAAAAAACGAACCGACTTCGGGCCGTACCCGAGCGGGACACCGCCCGGGGGCAGCCTTTAAATAGTGCCGCCCCGAGCCGCCCCAGCCCATCAGCCCCGCCTCGATCCACGCGCGCTACCGGAGCCGCCGCCGCCGACGATCCCGCCGCCCGAGGTTCGTCGCACCTCGTTTTCCATGTCGAAAAAAAGAGAAAAAAAATCCGGCGTTCGTCGTTTTTCTTTTTCTCGGATTAAATCCGTGATTTTTCTGATCGCGATTCCTGATTCGATTTTCGTTTTAGTTTAACTTTTCGCTCGTTTATCGGAATCAGGCGATTCAAGCGCCTAGAGTTTCGTCTCGAAACCCTCTATCCGTTTAACCAACTTAAACAAGTTTTTGTTACTGTAAAATTTGCCCTAGATCCAGATTACTAGAACGAAGTTGTTTTCTTTCGCCGTTTGTCTTTCATTGCTTCATTCGATTTGATTCTTTTTGCCAACCGGAGTTCTTAAGTTGAACCTTCTGGTTAGATCTCTTATTTGAGTTTTACATGTGCATTAGATGAGTACTTATTGTATGCTTGTTTGTTTGTCTGCGATAGAGTACCCGGAGTGCGCCGCCTGTTACTTCGAATCGTTAGGTTTCCCGGATCATCAGCAAGGCAAGTAACACTTTGATCATACCTTTTCTACTATCCAGTTTTATTGCATTAGATCAATCCTCACACATTGCATGATTAGGATCTAATTAAATTGTGGGATGGGAAGTAGATGAGGTAGTACCTATTACCTGTTATTATCAAACCTTTGGGAGTCACTTCTACGTTTTCTTATTATGCCATGCTATGCTAGTAGACGTGGATTGGGTGAGTGACATCCATGACATATGTGAGATCGTTAATTAATGGTTTATCTAAGGTGGCAACTTAAACACACATCTGGGTGGATTGAGGCACCTGGGTATTGCAGGACTTGCCTATTTTCTTTGGACGGCCACGCAGGCTCAAAGGGATCATGAGACTATTCATACTAGAAACTTCCGTGTGCAGCCACAAGCTATTATGGGCTCTAGCATAGTTGACTAAGTCGTGCGAACTCTTACAGTGGTAGACTAGCAGATGTAGGGGATGTAGGTGGTACGGTCTACCCGATCGTAAGGTGCCAGCGCTTCTGAAAGACTATGTCTCGGTCATCCGTCTTCTCAAACACCCTGTAGTGCGAGAAAACAAATGGAGGCGATCGAGTCTTGTGGGGAAAAGTGTGCAAACCTCTGCAGAGTGTAATAAACTAATCATGGTTAGCCGTGTCCCCGGTTATGGACATCTTGAGTATCTAGTACTTGGATTTTCATGTGAATCTCAACATGTTACTCTAAATTAATTTTGTTGGGTTATGTTTAATGATGATGCTTAATTGGGATTGAGAATGCTCTCAACCATTCTCAATGTTTAACAACCACCATGATAGTAATTAAATTTTATTCCTTTGAAGTAGGGAAAAATTGGCTTTACGCAAAACTGTAACCATAGAGCTTTCCACCAGCCAAATATGCATATAGTATAGCCGTTTCATTCCATTATTCTCTATGTGTTACCTTGCTAGCATATTCCATGTGCTGGCCCGTTTTCGGGCTGCAACGTTAATGTTGCAGACTTTTCAGACGACGATTAAGGAGTTTTTAGGTCGTGGTTCTATACTCAGTGATGCCGTTGGAGTTGATGGACTCACTTATCTTCCAAGCCTTCCGCTGTTATCGTTATTAGATGGCCTTAAGCCATACATATTGTAATAAGTTCTCTTTTGAGACACTCGATGTAATAAGTGTGTGATTGCTACTCTGTTATAAATCCTCCGAGTACTGTGTGGTGTCAGCATTACTGATCCAGGGATGACACCGGAGCACAGAGATCAGACTGTTTGAGGTCTGGTCGCTACAGAGATGGTATCAGAGCACACGCTGACTGTAGGACACGACCACTAAGCTAAAGACCTAGATCACTTTTCACTCTCTTCTCTTCTGACCTCTCATCCTTTCTACTCTTTAGGATGGCGGATGCAAGGAATAAGTTCACGCAACCGGATGAAGATACACCCTTTGGACGACACTTGAAGGAAGTCACTAGATACCTGAACATAGGAGTACCAAGTTTCACAGGAACCTACAACGCCACTTTACCTGAAGAAGAGCGCTGGATGATTCAAGTTCAAGTTCCAGGAAGGACGTTCATGCCAGTCACCGAGCCCATAGAGTTTTCTTTTGATGCACCAACTTGGAGTCTAGGAAAGAGCATGGCAGCTCACATCGCCATGGGACGCATTGGAGAAGTCTACCGCAAGGATCTCAAGGATACTATCTACCAGATTTGTGGGCGCCGAGATGAACACTGGGAGATGATCAGCACCAGGAAGGATAGATCAATTGCAGCTTTTATCCAGGAGCTAAACCAACACATTTGACGACAGGAGAACCAGATGTGCGCCGACATGATAGACCTGAAGAAGGCAAAGACTAGAATTAAGGAACTGGAGGAAGAACTCAAGGCTACACGTGAAGATTATGAAGAAGAAATTGAAGTATTGGTGGAGAAGAATGACGACCTGATCAAAAAAATTGGAATATTTATGGGAGGCCCTACGCCAGTAGATGAAGACGAAGAACCCAAGGAAATTAGCCCGGAAGACTACATCATCATCGACGGCACCGACTCGGAAGCAGATAGTAGCGATGGTGACTATGTTGATGAAGCTGGAGCAGATATCATGGAGTCAACGACCGTAGAATATTTCTAATAGACCACCTCATCAGTAGTAGTTGTCCACCATGTAAATATAGTAGTCCGAGCACTTTTGCGATAGATAGATCGATTGTATGCCCTTGTTTGATTGATTGAAGTGAATTGTTTGTTTTGCCTCATGTGCATATGGGTAGTGTTTTCTCTTTAGACCCCCTCTATTCTTATATCTCATATTTTCTAAACCCTCAGATGCCTCCGAGACATGACCCCGGATTTACCTTTCCACCAGAGCTCACCCAGTTGATCCAGCAGCAGAACACATTGATGCAGTTACTAGTCCAGAATCAGAATCAGGGGAACAACAACAACAACCCACCACCTCTTGACCACTTAGCCCGTTTTCTTAGGCTGAATCCGCCGGTATTTTCCAGTAGCACCGAGCCGATAGTAGCAGATGATTGGCTCCGCAAGACAGCTAGGGAGTTGACCACAGCAGGATGCACAGATGCGGAGAAGGTGAAGTTTGCCGCACACCAGCTAGAAGGACCCGCAGCATCATGGTGGGAGAATTTCACAGCCACTTTCCCTGTCGACACTGTCACATGGGACCAGTTTCAGCAGGCTTTTCATACTGCACACGTTTCAGCAGGAACTATGGCCATGAAGAAGCGTGAGTTTCATAACTTGCGCCAAGGAGGAAGAACAGTTGACCAGTATGTGGAGGAATTTAGTAAGTTAGCACGTTATGCCCCAGATGATGTCGCTACGGATGCAGCTAAGCAGGAGAAGTTTCTAGAAGGACTGAATGATGAGTTGAGCATGTAGTTGATGGTAGCCACCTTCAACAACTACCAGGAGTTGGTAGATCGTGCTCTTATGATTGAAGGGAAGCAGCAACAAATTGAGAATCGCAAGAGGAAGTATGGACAAGGAAAGTACAATTCAGGAGCTCAGCAGAAGCCACGTTTTACCCCTAGACCGGGAGGACATTTTCAACATACCCATGGAGGAGGTAGCTCGAACAATCACAATGGCACCAAGAATGGTAATGGCAATGGAGGAAGCAACGGCCAGAACCGCACCAACCCCTCAACCCCAGCCAAGAAGGACCTAAGCCAAGTCACTTGCTTTAAGTGTTCGAAGACAGGACATTATGCCAATGAATGTCCTGAATTACAAAATGGAAATAGCAATGGAAGTTCTGGGAAGAAGCCGAACCCTTTCAACAGGGGACAGGTGAACTACGTTAGCGTAGAGGAGGTTGAAGCTCAGCCCGAGGCAGTAATAGGTAAGTTTTTGGTTAAGTCATTTACTTCACTCGTTCTTTTTGATACTGGAGCATCACATTCATACATCTCAAGGGGATTTGTGGATAAGTATAACCTACCAACCCAAGCCCTTAGGTCACCCATGTTAGTAACCTCGCCCGGAACAGAGTATGTGGCTAGTCTATGGTGTGATTGGTTACCATTAAGGATTGGTAACTATGTTTTTCCCTCAGATCTAACAGTATTGGAATCCCAAGGATTGGATGTGATATTAGGCATGGATTGGTTATCAAAGTATGAAGGGAATATTGAGTGTGCTAGTAAGTCAATTTTGCTTACCACCCCAGAAGGGAGAAGGATCAAGTATGTATCCCGGCATGTGCCAAACAGGACTCAAGTAAATTGCCTAACAGGAGTTGTGTAGGAGGAAGTACCAGTGGTAAGGGATTTCCCTGATGTATTTTCGGAGGAGTTGCCAGGCATGCCACCGGATAGAGATATTGAGTTTTTGATTGAGCTATTGCCAGGCACAGGGCCAATATCAAAGAGACCATATAGGATGCCAGCATAGGATTTGGTGGAAATTAAGAAGCAGATTAAGGAGTTACTGGATAAAGGATATATTCGCCCAAGTTCTTCACCTTGGGGATCGCCAGTACTACTAGTGGAGAAGAAGGATGGATCATTAAGGATGGTTGTTGATTATCGAGGATTGAATGAAGTAACGATCAAAAACAAGTACCCACTACCAATGATCAATGATCTGTTTGATTGATTGCAAGGAGCTAAGGTATTTTCCAAGATCCATCTGCGATCAGGATACCACCAGTTGAAGATTCGAGAACAGGATATTCCGAAGACAGCTTTTACCACCAGGTATGGGCTGTATGAGTATACCGTTATGTCATTTGGTCTGACTAACGCACCTACCTATTTTATGAACATGATGAACAAAGTGTTTATGGAGTTTTTGGATAAGTTCATCATAGTGTTCATTGATGATATCCTGGTTTACTCGAAGAATGAAGAGGAACATAAGGAGCATTTGCGTTTGGTACTTGGAAAGCTCAGAGAACATCAATTATATGCCAAGTTCAGCAAATGTGAGTTTTGGTTGAAGGAAGTAGGATTCGTCGGACATGTTATATCTGGAGAAGGTATAGCAGTAGATCCCGCTAAAGTTGAAACCGTGACCAAGTGGGAAGCCCCAACAACAGTTGGAGAGATCCGGAGTTTTCTTGGACTCGTAGGATACTACCGGAGATTTATTGAGAATTTCTCAAAGATTGCGAAGCCTATGACTGAGTTGTTGAAGAAGGATACCAAGTTCATATGGACAGAGGAGTGTGAGGCTAGTTTCCAGGAGTTGAAGAAACATTTGGTTACCTCACCAGTGTTGATTTTGCCAGACCAGACCAAAGATTATGAGGTGTATTGCGACACTTCACATCGAGGACTTGGAGCAGTGCTTATGCAGGAAGGGAGAGTTGTTTCATATGCCTCAAGACAACTGAAGCCTCATGAGTTAAATTATGCTACGCATGATTTGGAGTTAGCAGCCGTAGTGCATGCATTGAAGACATGGAGACATTTCCTCATTGGAAATCATTGTGAGGTGTACACGGATCATAAGAGTTTGAAGTACATTTTCACACAGAAGGAGTTAAATCTCAGACAAAGGAGATGGTTGGAGCTTATCAAGGATTATGATATGAAATTGCATTATCACCCCAAAAAGGCTAATGTAGTAGCTGACGCATTAAGTCGCAAGAGCCATGTCAATACATTAATGACGGGAGGAATACCAAGGGAGTTAGCCGAAAATCTTCGTGAACTATGTTTGGAAATAGTTCCGAGAGGCTATGTAGCAGCATTGGAGATTCAGTCAACCTTGATGGATAAAATCAGGGAAGCTCAGAAAGCTGACAAAGAGATTGCCGCTATAAAGGAGAAACTGAGCAAAGGAAAAGCTAAAGTATTTCGTGAGGATGAGCACGACACCCTATGGTTTGAAGACCGCGTTTATGTGCCCGATGACCTGGAGATCAGGAAGTTGATTTTGCAAGAGGCACACGACTCACCGTATTCAATTCACCCAGGAAATACCAAGATATATCTGGATTTGAAGGATATTTTCTGGTGGACCGGAATGAAGAAGGATATAGCAGAGTATGTAGCAGTTTGTGATGGATGTCAGAGAGTAAAGGCAGGGCATCAGAAGCCAGCAGGATTGTTACAACCATTGCTGATACCCGAATGGAAGTGGGATAAGCTAGGCATGGATTTTATCACGGGATTGCCCAGGACTCGTTCAGGCTATGACTCGATTTGGGTTGTAGTTGATCGATTGACGAAAGTAGCTCATTTCATCCCAGTAAAGACCACTTACACCAGTGCTAAGTTGGCAAAGATATACATGACCAGGATCGTATGTTTGCATGGAGTTCCAAGGAGTATCGTATCGGATAGAGGAACCCAGTTTACCTCAAAGTTCTGGAAGCAGTTGCACGAAACTTTGGGAACCAGGCTAGAATTCAATACAGCTTTTCATCCACAGACAGATGGATAGACCGAGAGAGTCAATCAGATTTTGGAGGATATGCTGAGAGCTTGTGCGCTAGATTATGGATCTAGTTGGGACGATAATTTGCCATATGCAGAGTTCTCTTACAACAACAGTTACCAAGCCAGTTTGAAGATGGCCCCTTTCGAAGCTTTGTACGGAAGGAGGTGCAGGACACCGTTGTCATGGGACGAAGTTGGAGACCGCCAGTTGTTTGGTCCTGACTTGACTAAGGAGTCTGAACAGAAGGTGAAATTGATTCACGATAGGCTCAAGGTAGCCCAGTCCAGACAGAAGAGTTATGCAGATTCTAAACGCAAGGAGACAGTTTACGAAGTCGGAGACAGAGCTTATCTTTGAGTATCTCCACTTCGGGGAACAAAGCGTTTTGGAGTTAAAGGGAAGTTAGCACCACGATTTGTAGGACCATATCGAGTTTTGGAGCGTATGGGAGAAGTGGCCTACAAGTTGGAATTTCCCGAAGGATTGTCGGGAGTTCATGATGTGTTCCACGTTTCTCAGTTAAAGAAGTGTCACGCGGAGATGGCTGACATACCCTTGAGAGACACAGTGCCTTTGGAAAATATTCAGTTGGATAACGATTTGACCTACGAGGAGAAACCAGTTAAGATTCTCGAGTTTGCCAACCGAGTTACTCGCAGCAAGGTTATCAAGTTTTGCAAAGTTCAGTGGAGCAACCACACGGAGGATGAAGCCACCTGGGAGCGAGAGGAAGATTTGCTCAAAGACCACCCTCACCTATTTTCTAGGCAACCCGAATCTCGAGGGCGAGATTCATCTTAAGAGGGGTAGGTTTGTAACATCCCAAATTTTCAATTTGGAATGTTATACATTAGATCATCATGCATATCATATTTTATTTTGCATTTTGGTTGATCCTAGAAATTCTACGCAACTCAATGACCCACAGAGAGAGTTGGGGATTTCGTTATTTTCATATTTGAGTTCTCTCAAATTTTGAGAATAGGATCATTTGATTTTATTTATTTTAAAATCAATTAGGTCTATTACAAAAATATGAGAGAGGGAATAAAATGATTTTCCCAAAATAAAGAAATATTGAGAATTTAATAATAAAATCAAATAAGATTTTATTTCGGAGTTTTTCGGTGTTTTATTTGAATTTAGGAAAAAAAAGTGCGTTTTTCAAAATTGGATTTAGGGCCCAAATAAATGTTCACCTTGTGCGGCTTGATTTTAGAAGCCCGTGAAAATTTATTTCGGAATTTTTGGAGTCCGTTTAGTATTTCTTTTATTTTTCTTCCGAGCGGAATAATTAAAAAAAAAACAAACCGACTTCGGGTCGTACCCGAGCGGGACACCGCCCGGGGGCAGCCTTTAAATAGCGCCGCCCCGAGCCGCCCCAGCCCTTTAGCCCCACCTCGATCTGCGCGCGCCGCCGGAGCCGCCACCGCCGCCGCCGACGATCCCGCCGCCCGAGGTTCGTCGCGCCTCGTTTTCCGTGCCAGATAAAAGAGGAAAAAAATTCGGCGTTCGTCGTTTTTCTTTTTCTCGGATTAAATCCGCGATTTTTCTGCTCGCGATTCCTGATCTGATTTTCGTTTTAGTTTAATTTTTCGCTCGTTTATCGGAATCAGGCGATTCAAGCGCCTAGAGTTTCGTCTCGAAACCCTCTATCCGTTTAACCAACTTAAACAAGTTTTTGTTACTGTAAAATTTTCCCTAGATCCAGATTACTAGAACAAAGTTGTTTTCTTTCGCCGTTTGTCTTTCGTTGCTTCATTCGATTTGATTCTTTTTGCCAACCGGAGTTCTTAAGTTGAACCTTCTGGTTAGATATCTTATTTGAGTTTTACCTGTGCATTAGATGAGTACTTATTGTATGCTTGCTTGTTTGTCTGCGATAGAGTACCCGGAGTGCGCCGCCTGTTACTTCGAATCGTTAGGTTTCCCGGATCATCAGCAAGGCAAGTAACACTTTGATCATACCTTTTCTACTACCCAGTTTTATTGCATTAGATCAATCCTCACACATTGCATGATTAGGATCTAATTAAATTGTGGGATGGGAAGTAGATGAGGTAGTACCTATTACCTGTTATTATCAAACCTTTGGGAGTCACTTCTACGTTTTCTTATTATGCCATGCTATGCTAGTAGACGTGGATTGGGTGAGTGATATCCATGACATATGTGAGATTGTTAATTAATGGTTTATCTAAGGTGGCAACTTAAACACACATCTGGGTGGATTAAGGCACCTGGGTATTGCAGGACTTGCCTGTTTTCTTTGGACCGCCACGCAGGCTCAAAGGGATCATGAGACTATTCATACTAGAAACTTCCGTGTCCAGCCACAAGCTATTATGGGCTCTAGCATAGTTGACTAAGTCATGCGAACTCTTACAGTGGTAGACTAGCAGATGTAGGGGATGTAGGTGGTACGGTCTACCCGATCGTAAGGTGCCAGCGCTTCTGAAAGACTATGTCTCGGTCATCCGTCTTCTCAAACACCCTGTAGTGCGAGAAAACAAACGGAGGCGATCGAGTCTTGTGGGGAAAAGTGTGCAAACCTCTGCAGAGTGTAATAAACTAATCATGGTTAGCCGTGTCCCCGGTTATGGACATCTTGAGTATCTAGTACTTGGATTTTCATGTGAATCTCAACATGTTACTCTAAATTAATTTTGTTGGGTTATGTTTAATGATGATGCTTAATTGGGATTGAGAATGCTCTCAACCATTCTCAATGTTTAACAACCACCATGATAGTAATTAAATTTTATTCCTTTGAAGTAGGGAAAAATTGGCTTTACGCAAAACTGTAACCATAGAGCTTTCCACCAGCCAAATATGCATATAGTATAGCCGTTTCATTCCATTATTCTCTATGTGTTACCTTGCCAGCATATTCCATGTGCTGGCCCGTTTTCGGGCTGCAACGTTAATGTTGCAGACTTTTCAGACGACGATTAAGGAGTTTTTAGGTCGTGGTTCTATACTCAGTGATGCCGTTGGAGTTGATGGACTCACTTATCTTCCAAGCCTTCCGCTGTTATCGTTATTAGATGGCCTTAAGCCATACTTATTGTAATAAGTTCTCTTTTGAGACACTCGATGTAATAAGTGTGTGATTGCTACTCTGTTATAAATCCTCCGAGTACTGTGTGGTGTCAGCATTACTGATCCAGGGATGACACCGGAGCACAGAGATCAGACTGTTTGAGGTCTGGTCGCTACACACAACCCACCTGGGTGCGCTAGGGAGCCCAGGCGCGCCCTAGTGGGTTGTGCCCTCCTCGGCCCACCTCTAATGCCCCTCTTCTGGTATATAAGTCATTTTGACCTAGAAAAAAACAGGAGGAGGACTTTCGGGACGAAGCACTGCCGTCTCGAGGCAGAACTTGGGCAGGATCACTTTTGCCCTTCGGTAGAGCGATTCTGCCAGGGGAACTTCCCTCCCGGAGGGTGAAATCATCGTGATCATCATCACCAACAACTCTCCCATCTTGGGGAGGGCAATCTCCATCAACATCTCCAACAACACCATCTCCTCGCAAACCCTAGTTCATCTCTTGTGTTCAATCTTTGTACCGGAACCTTAGATTGGTGCTTGTGGGTGACTAGTAGTGTTGATTACATCTTGTAGTTGATTACTATATGGTTTATTTGGTGGAAGATTATATGTTCAGATCCAATATGATATTTGATACCCCTTTGATCTTGAGCATGATTATCATTTGTGAGTAGTTAGTTTTGTTCTTGAGGTCACGGGAGAAATCTTGTTGCAAGTAATCATGTGAACTTGATATGTGTTTGATATTTTGATGGTGTGTATGCTGTGATCCCCTTAGTGGTGTCATGTGAACGTCGACTACATGATACTTCACCACATTTGGGCCTAAGGGAATGCATTGTGGAGTAGTTATTAGATGATGGGTTGCGAGAGTGACAGAAGCTTAAACCCTAGTTTATGCGGTATTCCGTAAGGGGCTGATTTGCATCGAAAAGTTTAATGCTATGGTTAGATTTATTCTCAATACTTTTCTCGTAGTTGTGGATGCTTGCGAAGGGTTAATCATAAGTAGGAGGTTTGTTCAAGTAAGAACATCACCTAAGCACCGGTCCACACACATATCAAATTATCAAAGTAGCGAACACAAATCAAACCAACATGATGAAAGTGACTAGATGAAATTCCCGTGTACCCTCAAGAACGCTTTGCTTACTATAAGAGACCGTTTTGGCCTGTCCTTTGCCTCAAAAGGATTGGGATACCTTGCTGCACTTTTGCTACTATTACTGTTACTTTCTCGTTACCAATTATCTTGCTATCAAACTACTCGTTACTTATAATTTCAGTGCTTGCAGACAATACCTTGCTGAAAACCACTTGTCATTTCCTTCTGCTCCTCATTGGGTTCGACACTCTTACTTATCGAAAGGACTACGATTGATCACCTATACTTGTGGGTCATCACCTTGCTGCCCTTTCGATGATCGTGAGTAGTTTTCCACAGACCTACGTGTCCATTGTTAGTAGCCAGATGGCTCTCTCTCTCTCTCTCTGATCTTCAATACAATATTCTCCTCGATGTTCTTGGAGTTTTATCTGATGTAAGGAATTTTTGTGTTGTGTTTGTTGGGATTCAATGAATTGTGAGTTTATGATTAGATTTATCCATGAATATTATTTGAGTTTTCTCTGAACTCTTTTATGCATGATTGTTATAGCTTTGTATTTTCTCCGATCTATTAATTTGGTTTGGCCAACTAGATTGATTTTTCTTGCAATGGGAGAGGTGCTTTGTGATGGGTTTGATCTTGCAGTGCTTAATCCCAGTGACAAAAGGACATGACACATATATGTATCATTGGCATTAAGGATAAAAAGAAGTGATTTATTCGTGCGTGAGTTTACTTTGTCTACATCATGTCATCTTGCTTAAGGCGTTACTCTATTCTTTATAAACTTAATACTCTAGATGCATACTGGATAGCGGTCGATGTGTGGAGTAATAATAGTAGATGCAGACATGAGTCGGTCTACTTGTCTCGCACATGACGCTGATGTCCACTATGCAACTTTATTCTTGTAGACTCGTGTTGGGCCTCCAAGCGCAGAGTTTTGTAGGACAGTAGAAATTCTCCCTCAAGTGGATGACCTAAGGTTAATCAATCCGTGGGAGGCGTAGGATGAAGATGATTTCTCTCAAACAACCCTGCAACCAAATAACAAAAGTCTCTTGTGTCCCCAACACACAAAATACAATGGTAAATTGTATACACTACAAAAAATACACTTTCGTGATGATACGTGTTTGTCATAGTAGGTCATGTTTTCTGTCATGTATGTACATCCATGACAATTTTATGACAAAATCAAGATAGTAATACATGTCCTGTCGTAGAAGTGTTCCATGACAATACCAAAATTATTATCACATAAGTGTTCACTTCCATGACGATAAATGACGCGTCATGGAAGTGCTTTCATCAAGGGTAACTAACACGTGGCATCCACCGTAACGGGTCACTGTTAAGCTATTGGGTCCAGTTTTGGATCCGATAACATGTTAACAACCCATACCAATGGGTATTTTCCATGTGTAAAATTCTCATTGGCCGAAGGAAACACATGTCAGCTCATCATTTGGTCAGATAGGCGCCTATGATATGTCAACACGTGCGACGGCCCAACACTGGCCCATTTAGCTTACAAAGGCCGGCTCGTTTGACTTGGTCAAAAGTTAGCGGGCCGGCCCATGAAAAGCCTATTAACGGTCTGCTCACATATAGCCCATTTTACAGCCCGGTAACTCATGACCCGTTAGGGCCTTCCCGAAATCGTCCCAACAACGTCATGTGGGCCGTCGAATATAACACCAACCCATTTCACTTTTGGCCCATGTATGGCCCACGACGTCTTTTGGCCCATATGAGGCCTTTGGTACCGTTAGGCCGTTTATGGGCCCACGGTGACTCTGGCCCATAATGAACAGTAAATTTCTTTGCACCCATTAACGACCCATGATTCACATGGGCCGTTTCTAGCCCATGTTAGCTTTCGGCCTACTGACGGCCTATACGTTCTTGGGCCCCTTTCCGACCCTTGATTACTTCTGGCCCATTACTGGCCTGTCCCCTAATGGGCCAAATTTGGCCATGCTTAGAATCAGCCCGTTTGTGGCCTGTTAACTCATTGCGCTGTTTCCAGATCGTCCTATATTCTAGCCCATTAACGACCCATTATGCCTGTGACAGAATTAAGCCTTTGCTGTCTTTCGACCTGTTAACGGCCCGTTACCGCGCTGGTCTGGTACCAATTATGCCCGTTTACAGCCCATGTGGACCCATTTATCTGACGGCCCGAGGCCCACCAATTCTACGGCCCGTTGGAGGCCCATTTATCCAATGGCCCGTAGGAGGCCCATGGATCCTACGGCCTGTAGCAGGGTCAAGGTTACCATGGTCCATATATGGCCCATGGTTGTTGTAGCCACTAGCAAACCAAGGAAATATAAGACTAGGAAATAAATAAGCCCGAAACTAATGCTAGGTTATTAAGGCGATTGCACAGATTATATCCATTGGGCATCAAAGTTCGCCACCAGTGCAAATATAGGGAACACCCTACACTATACAAAAATGGCTTGCTATTTTCTTCAGCCTGTGGCTGCACATTAAGAAAAAAATTTGTATCGCAACAAAACAAATTACAACCATAAAACAAAAGGAAGGTTGGCATAAAAGTTAACAGTCTGGCAGATAAATGCACCACCAGAAGTGCAGAAGCTCAGTTCATTTGACCTCACTGTTATGTTTTCATGTTGAACTGTCCGATGGAGCACCATAACCTTCGCCTTCATTTCTCCTAGGCTCCTGAACAACATAGCAAATGTTTGATACTCTGGTTTCAAAACCATGCATATCTTGACAACATTGAACAATGGCTGTCCTTGTTTCACAAAGGATCTCCCTTAGGGAATGGACTTGTGTCTGGAGCGCATATATGACATTGTTTTGAGCTTGCATATCTTGATCATGAGGCAGTTTGGACAAGACAGCCTTAACAACCAATCCAGTGTTACGCAGGAACGTGCTTTTGGCACTGTTAGTGGACAGGTACTGACCCAGTGCAGCAAGAGGTGACATTGCAGTTATAGTTGCCTCGTCACCTTCAGAAGATGGCAGTTCCACCATTTTTTTCCATAGCTTGCTGAAAAGTTGAGTTTTTTTACATTAGTTGTACTAGAACAGAAGATATTAAGGAGGCAGCAAAACAAAAAAAATAGCTTTGGTCTATATACAGATTACCGGATTTATTCTGGTGAACCCGTGTAAAATATTAGTTGTATTTTACTAGAAAGTACATAATAAAACCAGGTTCCAAACATATGACCATGTACCATGGCTAATGTATTGTCCATTTCTTCACATTGTATTGACATTTCAGTATAAAGAGACAAAGTTTATAATATGGTAAGCATAGTATGACATCATTCATATGACAAAACAATTAAGAACGGACAAACAGGCAATTGTAACGTTTTGTGGGCAAGTCCAGCACGAAACTAGATTATAGATCAAGATCAAAGGAACATCACTCCTCTCTTTTAAACCTTGTAAGGTGAAATGATACGCTAAGACAATTGTGTTTAAAATTGAAAAGAGTAATTGACATTGGCTGCAAACCATGCAGTTCAATGCACGAGTCAGAGTATGTAGTAGTTAAAAGGCATGAGGATTAAGGACTTACAACAGCGGCTTTCACTGGTGTAGTCATGCCCTTTGTCTTGTTGGTGTGACAGTCCTTGAAGATTTCCACAACATTTGGTTTAGTTACTTTTTGGTCCTTGCGGGCTTTCCTCTGCATTTGGAACAAGTCAATATAGATATGATAATAAGGCACAGCGAAAGGAGTGAAACAACAGCTAATTACAAGAGCCTTGCAGTGTGCAATATAGCTACGAAATGCTGCTGTCTGTTGGAATTTCACTTTCCTATGGTTGAGCTTGTTCTTTGAATAGTTCACCTACAAGAAGATAGATTTGTGAGGCACATGCATAAATAGGAGTTGAACATGGGATCTGATCACATATATATAACATACTTGATACTTTGGATCAGACCAGTGTTTAACGAGGCCTCTCCAGTCTTCATCCGATATATTTTCCACTAGAGATGTTTGGGAAAGTTCACTGTTAGCCTTGCCTTCAAAGTGAGTTTTCCTCAAGTTATACCGATATTGTCGGAGAGTAGACATGAAAACATGGGTGCAAGCTTGTCTGGTTGCATCATCTTGGCTATCCAACTTGAACCTCATATGTTGAAAATTATGGAAGTCTCATTATCAACAACCTAGAAAGTATGGGACAGAACAAGACAATATTAGTAGTTTCCATACATAACCATACTTACAGATAAATGGTCGAGGAAGGTGTTGAACTGGGTTTCATCTTTGTCATTCCTCTTGCGCCTAGGTCGAGGAAGTGTTAGTGTACATCAAACTATGAGACTACATATAAAGAAGCATGCAACTGTAACTTGACTCCAACAACTACCTTCTTGTTGTTGAAGCTCACAAGGTTCATCTGATCTTGCCAACTCGTCTTGTGTCAAGAGTGCTTAGGAAGTAGTGTCAGGTGGCAAGGGAGCTTGGGAATGTGCTGCTAGCTGAGTTGACAAAGAAGTAACTCGTGCAACTAGTGGTATTGTGGAAGGTGTTGCAACAGCTAGGGCTGTTGCTGCTTGTTTGGTGGCAGCTATTAGTTTCTGTTTGGCTTGTTTTGCAGCTCGTGTAGCACGGGATACCGTGTTTGTACAATTTTCCACTGGACTTTGACCTTCTATTGCACCATCAGTACTAGCAGAATCTGCATAATTCTTCCGCTTCCGTTTCTGTGTGTCCTTAGTATCAACACCATCCCCTGTCATTCTGTGTTCCTTCCTTTGTCTTTGTGCCATGTTAAGTCAAGCCGACAAGAAAAAGGAATAAAAATTTAGTTCTCCAGAACAAATTGATGCGTGATACAGACGAACTGAACTTTGATGTTAGACAACCACATGATAGGAGGATGTAATATGTACGAAAAACAGGACGACATGAGATAATCAGGACTATGATGTGTAAACTAAGCAGAAGGCATTTCAATAAATTAGAAGCAATGCAATGGAAGGTAGACACCATATGAAAGATGCTACAAATATCCCTCTGCCAAGTTAACAGTGTTTCGTCATAACTGGCGTTTAAACAAATGTGAAGTAGTACAAGAAATAAATCATATGCAATATGCAAACAACATCACAATACCAAGTTAAAGGTCTCATATCTTTAGTGCCATTACATATTCACAGCATGGCATATTCACAACTTATGATGTGTAAACTAAGCAGAAGGCATTTCAAAAAATTAGAAGCAATGAAAGCTAGACACCATATGTAAGATGCAACGAATATCACTCTACCAAGTGAAAACTGTCTCGTCATTAGTGCCATTTCAACAAATTAGTAGTACAAGGTAGAAAATAATGTGATATGTAAACTATACCAGACTCCCAAGTTAAACGTGCCTTGTGAAAAGTGATTGTTGAAGGTTACACAACATTAGTACTTTGATGTAAGGATAGACAGATATTGTATGTTCTAGAAATAGGAACATGTGCCTTATTCACAAGTATAATGTGTAAAGTAAGCAGATGGAATTCAACAAAATTAGAAGCAATACAAGCTAGATATCATACATAACATGAAACCACATATAACAGTACCATGTTAGAGGGAGCATCTGTGATGTCGGACATGGGGGGGGGGGCGTGCTCATCATCAACACAGCTACTTTGAGTGTCTATGCATGTGTTGTCTTCCAAATCTTGTTGGGGGGATCGCCGAGTAGAATGTGTAGAGGCCCTCCATTTGGAAGAAGCACCTTTATCCACTGCCTTGATAATTTCCTTCCGCTTTATTGATTTTGCATTGTCAAGTAAAACCGACAAGAAAAAGCAATAACATTCACTCTTCAGAACTCATTCATGCATTATACTGAAGGCACTACCTTGATGTAAGGGAAACACATGATACGAGGATGGAATATGTACGAAAAACAGGATGGCATGGCATATTCACAACTATTTGTGTAAACTAAGCATAAGTAATTTATTCAAATTACAAGCAATACAAGTGAGATACCATATGCACCATGCAAGACAATATCACACTGCCAAGCTAGAGAAAGCACCTGGGATGCCGGTTTCACCAGAAGACCGCCATCAGTCCCTGCCTTATTTTCCTTCCTATTTCTCAGTTGTATTGCCTTGTCAAGTCAAACCCACAAGAAAAATGAATAAAAATTCGCTTTTCAGAACTCATTGATGTAGGATGCCGACGAGCACTACTTTAATGTAAGGTGACCGCATGATAGGACGATTGAATGTGTAAGAAAAAAGGACAGTATTGTATATTCACAGCTATGTTGTATAAACTAAGTAGAAGGAATTTCAACAAATTGGAAGCAATGAAAGCTAGACACGATATGAAAGATGCAACGGAATATCACTCTACCAAGTTAAAATTATCTCGTCATAAGTGCCATTTCAACAAATTAGAAGTAGTACAAGCTAGAAAAGAATGCGAGATGTAACCTATATCACACTCCCAAGTCAAACGTGTCTGGTGATAAGTGATTGTTGGAGGTTACACAACAATAGTACTTTGATCTAAGAACATGGTGTGATAGACAAATATTGTATGTTTTAGAAACAGGAACACGTGTCTTATTCACAAGTATAATGTGTAAAGTAAGCAGATGGAATTCAACAAAATTAGAAGCAATACAAGCTAGACATCATACATAACATGCAACCACATATAACAATGCCAAGTTAGAGGGAGCACCTGTGATGGTGCACTAGGGGAGACATGCTCATCATCAACACAGCTACATTGAGTGTCTATGCATGTGTTGTCTTGCAAATATTCTCGGGGAGTGGCGGAGTAGAATCTGTTGAGGCCCTACGTTTGGAAGGAGCACCTTTATCCACTGCCTTGCTAATTTCCTTCCGCTTTATTGATTTTGAATTGTCAAGTAAAATCGACAAGAAAAAGCAGTAAAATTCACTCTTCAGAACTCATTCGTGCATGATACTGACAATCACTACTTTGATGTAAGGCAAACACATGATACCATGATGGAATATGTACAAAAAACAGGACGACATGGCATATTCACAACTATTTGTGTAAACTAAGCAAGAGTCATTTCAACAAATAAGAAGCAATGCAAGCTAGACACCACATGAAAGATGCAACCAATATGACTCTGCCTAGTTAAAAGCGTCCCATCATAAATGGCGTTTCAACAAATTAGAAGCAGCGCATGCTATAAATCATACGAAAGATGCAACTAATATCACACTTCATATACTAAAGGTGTCTCATCATATTGATTGATGTGGGACAGAAAAAAACAATAGTTTTATGTAAGGACATGCTTAATAGACAAATGTACTATGTACTAAAAATAGGAAGGCATGTCACATTAACATGTATAATGTATAAACTAAGCAGAATAGCACATGCAATTTAACCAGATTGGAAGAATTACAATCTAGACACCATATGCAACAGGCAACCACATATCACGCTACCAAGTTAGAGCAAGCACAAGCGATGCTGGTGTAGGGGAAATGCGGTCATCAACTACAGAGCTACGTTCACTATCTTCATCTAGCCTTGCTGTTTCTTGAGAATCATCTGGGGAGGCTGACACTACATTCTTTAAAAGAGCATATTTTCTCACAATAACCCACTGGCGTGACTGTATCATCATAAGTGATTGATGAGGGATACACAAGAACATTAATTTGATGTAAGCACAGGGTTAATAGACAGATGTACTAGTATGTACCAAAAACAGGAAGGCATGTCATATTCAAAGGTATAATGTGTAAGCTAAGCAGATGCAATTTAACCAAATTGGAAGCTATACAAGGTAGACACCATATGCAACATGCAACCACATATGACACCGCAAAGTTAAAGAAAGCACCTGGGATGGTGGTTCATGGCGAGCGAGATCATCAACTCCAAAGCTACGTTTACTGTCTCCATTTGCTGACACTACACCATCTATAGAAATGAAACGTGTTTTGCCTAAGCCCAAAGAAAACTAGAGTTGCTTCTGTCTTTTATTTCGTGCTTCTATCAACCGGTTGGCAGAGGCTGAAATACACATGCATAAAAAATGAGAGTGAGAGTATGGGTGAATTGTGTGCAGAACTAGTGCACTGTAAAAGTAGCAGATAGGAGGTGGCTGAAAAATAAATGATAGGAGACATATGATAGCTCTACACCATTGCATGGCAAACAGAATTAGATTCTACTCCGTATGATTTTGTAATATATGAGCACAGGGATGGCTGGGAAATGCAGGTACTCCTCCAGCACACCACCACATGTGGTCCTATCAAAATAACAGTCGATTGAAAATAAATAGGTCAGTCGATTTTTTATGAGCCGTCCCATCTACAAGGAACGGGCAGATGGCCTTCGTCTACCTCCCTCCAGTCACTGTTGACGATCTTTCTCGAACCGCCAGTGACCACTGGCCCAGAACCCTGCCTCCGCCGCCCCGCCCTGCCCTCCCCTCGACCTCACACCACCACTGTGCTTAGCAGTGCCCCCGACCATCCCTTTAAGCCCGGCCGACCTCCAGATCGGGCGCCAGTAGCTCCTAGGCCCCACACACCCCTAAGATAAACACCGAGGCACTGCTTCCCCGGCGTAATAGGAGGACTAGCGCTTGTTACCCCGGGGAATGCTTCCTTTAATTGGGAATCAACTGACCAGGAATTGAAATCTAGGGGGGTGACGGACCTCTAGCTAAGGTGAAATAGTATATGAGGAGATACCTTGTGCATCATGAGTTACTAGGAGAGTCTAGTATCAGGAAGAAGGTGTAGGAAGAAGCGGTCAACTAGTGTCTTCTGTGGGATGAATACCGTGCAAGTAGACATGCAAGATTTGCACAAATAAGGGAAGTTGAGTACCATTTCCGGTTGCCAATGATGTGTCCTCCTGATATCGCGGCGATGTTCTTCTTTTTACCGGGGGAACCGATGTTTTGGAGGAGGGTGGAGCCTTGGACGAACCCATGGACAAATTGTTGACTGTGTTGCGGTGGCCGTCTGTCGGCGGAGAGGAAGCAGATCCGAGGCGGCAAAGGACGATGTAGCAAGAATAGCTCTGGTGCGATGGACAATGGCGACGTTGGAGCGGCAGCGGTGAGGCGCAGGATGGCGTGCTTGAACTGGCTCGGGTACGGCGCATGTCGGCGTCCTGGAGGCAGCTCGGCCTCGGCTTCAACTACTAGCCGTGGAGGGCGTTGCAGTTGCGGTTGCGGTGGACGATGACATCGAGGTATCAGCTCCAACAGATGGAGGAGGGAGGCGGTTGATGGGTGGGATGGGGTGGCGGACGAAGGATGCGACCTCTTGAGCTTGCGTTGGTTTTTCCCTTGAAGAGGAAAGGGTGATGCAGGAAAGTAGAGTAAGTATTTCCCTCAGCTTTTGAGAACCAAGGTATCAATCCAGTAGGACACAATGCAACATGCCACCAAATACCTTCACAAACAAACACCAACTTGCACCCAACACGACAAAGGGGTTGTCAATCCCTTCACGGTTATTTGCGAAGTGAGATCTGATATAAATGGATACGGTAAAGTAATATTTTTGGTATTTTTGGTTTATGGAAGGGAAAGTAAAAGATTGCAAAGAAAGTAAATAGGAAACTAAAATTGTAGATCAGAAACTTATATGATGGAAAATAGACCCGGGGGATAGGTTTCACTAGAGGCTTCTCTCAACAAAGAAAATATTACGGTGGGTGAACAAATTACTGCCGAGAAATTGATAGAAAAGCGCAAAGTTATGACGACATCTAAGGCAATGATCATGAATATAGGCATCACGTCCGTGTCAAGTAGGCCAAAACGATTCTGGATCTACTACTATTACTCTACACATCGACCGACTCCTGCGTGCATCTAGAGTATTAAGTTCATAAGAAAAGAGTAATGCATTAAGTAAGATGACATGATGTAGCGGAATTAACTCAAGTAATATGATGAAAACCCCATCTTGTTATCCTCGATGACAACAATACAATACGTGTCGGTTCCCCTTCTGTCACTAGAATCGAGCACCTCAAGATTGAACCCAGAGCTAAGCACTTCTCCCATTGCAAGAAAAACCAATCTAGTTGGCCAAACCAAATCGATAGTTCGAAGAGACTTGCAAAGATATCAAATCATGCATATAAGAATTCAGAGGAGATTCAAATAATATTCATAGATAAGTTGATCATAAATCCACAATTCATAGGATCTCGGCAAACACACCACAAAAAAGTATTACATCGAATAGATCTCCAAGAACATCGAGGAGAACATGGTATTGAGAATCAAAGAGAGAGAAGAAGCCATCTAGCTACTAGCTATGGACCCGTAGGTCTATGGTAAACTACTCACGCTTCATAGGAGAGGCAATGGTCTTGATGTAGAAGCCCTCCGTAGAGGGGATCTCCCGGGTACAAAAAAGGCCCCTAGAGGGGATCTCCCGGGTACAGAAGGTTGTGGCAGTGGAAAAGTGGTTTCATGGCTCCCTTGGAAGGTTTTGGTGTATTTGAGAATATATGGGCAGAAGAAATAGGTCGATGGAGTCACTAGGGGTCCATAAGGGTGGGGGTGTGCCCTAACCCCCTGGGTGCGCCCTCCAACCTTGTGGCTGCCTCGTGGCTTCTCTGACTTGCACTCCAAGTCCTCTGGATGTCTTCTGGTCCAAGAAAAATCATCGCGAAAGTTTCATTCCGTTTGGACTCCGTTTTGTATCCTTTTCTGCGAAACTCTAAAACAAGGAAAAAAACTTAAACTAGCACTGGGATCTAGGTTAATAGGTTAGTCCCAAAAATCATATAAAATAGCATATTAATGCACATAAAACTTCCAAAACAGATAATATAATAGCATGGAACAATAAAAAATTATATATATGTTCGAGACGTATCAGGCATCCCCAAGCTTAATTCCCGCTCTTCCTCAAGTAGGTAAATGATAAAAACAGAATTTTTGATGTGGAATGCTACCCAACATATTTATCCATGTAATTCTCTTTATTGTGCCATGAATGTTCAGATCCGCATGATTCAAAACAAAAGTTTAATATTGACATAAAAACAAAAATACTTCAATCATACTAACAAAATAATTATGTATTCTCAAAATAACATGGCCAAAGAAACCTTATCCCTACAAAATCATATAGTCTAGCTATGCTCTATCTTCATCACACAAAATATTCAAATCATGCACAACCCCGATGACAAGCCAAGCAATTGTTTCATACTTTTGACGTTCTCAAATTTTTTCAACTTTCACGCAATACATGAGCGTGAGCCATGGACATAACACTATAGATGGAATAGACGGTGGTTGTGGAGAAGACACAAAGAAGGAGATAGTCTCACATCAACTAGGTGTATCAGCCGGCTATGGAGATTCCCATCAATAGATATCAACGTGAGCTATAAGTTTTTTGAAAGCTCAAAACGAAAACTAAGTGGGTGTGCATCCAACTCGCTTGCTCACGAAGACCTAGGGCATTTTGAGGAAGCCCATCATTGGAATATACAAGCCAGGTTCTATAATGAAAATTCCCACTGGTATATGAAAGTGAAAACATAGGAGACTCTCTATCATGAAGATCATGGTGCTACTTTGAAGCACAAGTGTGGTAAAAGGATAGTAACATTGCCCGTTCTCTCTTTTCTCTCATTTTTTATTTGGGCCTTCTCTCATTTTTTTGGCATATTTTTTATTATTTTTCGTCCGAGGTCTCATCCCGACTTGTGGGGGAATCATAGTCTCCATCATCCTTTCCTCACAGGGGACAATGCTCTAATAAGGAAGATCATCACACTTTTATTTACTTACAACTCAATAATTACAACTCAATACTTAGAACAAAATATGACTCTATGTGAATGCCTCCAGTGGTGTACCGGGATGTGCAATGAATACAGAGCGGCATGTATGGAAGAATTATGAACGGCGGCTTTGCCACAAATATGATGTCAACTACATGATCATGCAAAACAATATGACAATGATGGAGCGTGTCATATAAACGGAACGGTGAAAAGTTGCATGGCAATATATCTCGGAATGGCTATGGAATGCCATAATAGGTAGGTATGGTGGCTGTTTTGAGGAAGGTATATGGTGGGTTTATGGTACCGGCGAAAGTTGCGCGGTACAAGAGAGGCTAGCAATGGCGGAAAGGCGAGAGTGCGTATAATCCATGGACTCAACATTAGTCATAAAGAACTCACATACTTATTGCAAAAATCTATTAGTCATCGAAACAAAGTACTACGTGCATGATCCTAGGGGGATATATTGGTAGGGAAAGACCATCGCTCATCCCCGACCGCCAATCATAAGGAAGACAATCAATAAATAAATCATGCTCCGACTTCATCACATAACGGTTCACCATACATGCATGCTCCGGAACTCACAAACTTTAACACAAGTATTTCTCAAATTCACAACTACTCACTAGCATGACTCTAATATCACCATCTTTATATCTCAAAACAATCATAAGGAATCAAACTTCTCATAGTATTCAATGCACTTTATATGAAAGTTTTTATTATATCCCTCTTGGATGCCAATCATTTTAGGACTAATTTTATAACCAAAGCAAATTACCATGCTGTTTTTCAAGAGTCTCAAAATAATATAACTGAAGCATGAGAGTTCAACAATTTATATAAAATAAAACCACCGCCGTGCTCTAAAAAGATATAAGTGAAGCACTAGAGCAATTTTGCGTAGCTCAAAATATATAAGTGAAGCACATAGAGTATTCTAATAAATCACGATTCATGTGTGCCTCTCTCAAAAGTTGTGTACAGCAAGGATTATTGTGGCAAACTAAAACGGAAAGACTCAAATCATACAAGATGTTCCAAGCAAAACACATATCATGTGGTGAACAAAAATATAGCCTCAAGTAAAGTTGCCGATAGACGAAGACAAAAGAGGGGATGCCTTCCCGGGGCATCCCTAAGCTTAGGATCTTTGGCATCCTTGAATATTACCTTGTGGTGACTTGGGCACCCCCAAGCTTAGGCTATTTCCACTCCTTATTCCATAGTACATCAAATCCTTACCCAAAACTTGAAAACTTCACAACACAAAATTTCAACAGAAAATCTCGTAAGCTCTGTTAGTATAAGAAAATAAATCACCACTTTTGGTATTGTTGTGACCTCATTCTTTATTTATATTGGTGTAATATCTACTGTATTCCAACTTTTCCATGGTTCATACCCCCCGATACTAGCCATAGATTCATCAAAATAAGCAAACAACACACGAAAAACAGAATATGTCAAAAACAGAACAGTCTGTAGAAATCTAGAGATTTCGAATACTTCTGTAACTCGAAAAATCCTGAGAAATTAGGGAGTCATAGGAAATTTGTTTATAAATCCTCTTCAATAATAATCAGTATTTTATCATGCTTTTGTTAAAAATGAAAACTAATCTCCTGGGCACAAAAGTTTCTGTTTTTCAGCAGGATCAAATCAACTATCACCGTAAGCTATCCCAAAGGTCTTACTTGGCACAAACACTAATTAAAACATAAACCACATCTAACCAGAGGCTAGATGAAATATTTATTGCAAAATAGGACCTAAGAATCAAGAACAAAAATAAAATTGGGTTGCCTCCCAACAAGCGCTATTGTTTTATGCCCTTAGCTAGGCATAAAACACAAATAGATCTAAGTATTATCATCTCCCCCTTTTTGGAAGCAAAGAGAAAGTTTCTTATCCATGTCATTTATCTTTCTATTTTGTGAAAGCACATGAGCATTGATCATAGAAGAAAGATTAATCACATTACGAAAATTTGCATCTAAACTAGCCTTCATCTCTTTAATTATTTCATTTTGATAAAAAACACATAATAGTAGTTGATTCAACATCCTTCCCTTGGGGTGCCCAAATATTGTTTTCATCTTATCATAAGTGTCGATGGCATCCCTCCTAGAAAACCATTTTTAAATATATAATCCAAAACTTTTTTAAAAGAAGGGGTAAGCCAATATAAAAGCTTTTCAAATATATTTCAATCTGATATTGGGGCACATAGCTAGCTCGAATCCTCAATAGCCTATCCCAAGCATCTTCCAAAGATTCATCAAGCAAATAGCGAAAAATTCCAGGACCATCTTCATCAAAATTATCGAAATCTTCCTTAACCGCCCCGAAAGTCTTTCCACAACATCATTATTTATGAGCTTAGAAAGGATAGAGGGATTATCCAAAGCATTAAAACCTGGGAGAAAACCCTTAGCCCTTCTAGAGTCGGCCATAGTGGTAGGAAGACGAATGAAAAAGGGCAAAGAAAAGGTGAATCTTTATGAAAATCATTTTAGAAGTGGGGGAGAGGAAACGGGAGGCGATTGGCAAATAATGCAATGCGAGGGATGAGAGTTTATGATGGGTACTTGGTATGTCTCGGCTTGGCATAGATCTCCCGGGCAACGGCGCCAGAAATTGGCAAGTTGACGGGAGACAAATCTTGACTCTTGACTTGGCATAAATCTCCCCGGAAACGGCGCCAGAAATTCTTCCTGCTACCTCTTGAGCTTGTGTTGGTTTTTCCTTGAAGAGGAAAGGGTGTTGCAACAAAGTAGAGTAAGTATTTCCCTCAGCTTTTGAGAACCAAGGTATTAATCCAGTAGGAGACAACGCAACAAGACGCCGAATACCTGCACAAACAAACACCAACTTGCACCCAATGCGACAAATGGGTTGTCAATCCCTTCACGATTATTTGCAAAGTGAGATATATAGATGGATAAATGGTAAAGTAATATTTTTGGTATTTTTGGTTTATGGATTGAAAAGTAAAAGATTGCAAATAAAGTAAATAGGAAACTAAAATTGTAGATCAGAAACTTTTATGATGGAAAATAGACCCGGGGGCCATAGGTTTCACTAGAGGCTTCTCTCAACATAGAAAATATTATGGTGGGTGAACAAATTACTGCCGAGCAATTGATAGAAAAGCGCAAAGTTATGACGATATCTAAGGCAATGATCATGAATATAGGCATCAAATCCATGTCAAGTAGACTGAAACGATTCTACATCTACTACTTTTACTCCACACATCGACTGACTCCTGGATGCATCTAGAGTATTAAGTTCATAAGAACAAAATAACGCATTAAGTAAGATGACATGATGTAGCGGAATTAACTCAAGCAATATGATGAAAAATCCATCTTGTTATCCTCGATGGCAACAATACAATACGTGTCGGTTCCCTTTCTGTCACTAGGATCGAGCACCGCAAGATTGAACATAGAGCTAAGCACTTCTCCCATTGCAAGAAAAACCAATCTAGTTGGCCAAACCAAATTGATAGTTTGAAGAGACTTGCAAAGATATCAAATCATGCATATAAGAATTCAGAGGAGATCCAAATAATATTCATAGATAAGCTGATCATAAATCCACAATTCATCGGATCTAGACAAACACACCGCAAAAAAGTATTACATCAAATAGATCTCCAAGAACATCGAGGAGAACATGGTATTTAGAATCAAAGAGAGAGAAGAAGCCATCTAGCTACTAGCTATGGACCAGTAGGTCTATGGTAAACTACTCACGCTTCATCGAAGAGGTAATGGTGTTGATGTAGAAGCCCTCCGTGATCGAATCCCCCTTCGGCAGGACACCGGAAAAGGCCCCTAGATGGGATCTCACGGTTACAAAAGGTTGCGGTGGTGGAAAAGTGGTTTCGTGGCTCCCCTGGAAGGTTTTGGGGTATTTGAGAATATATATAGGCGGAAGAAATAGGTCGGTGGAGTCACGAGGGGCCGACAAGGGTGGGGGCGCCCCCTCCAACCTTGTGGACGCTTCGTGGCTTCTCTGACTTGCACTCCAAGTCTTCTGGATGTCTTTGGTCCAAGAAAAATCATCGCAAAAGTTTTATTCCGTTTGGACTCCGTTAGGTATTCCTTTTCTGTGAAACTCTAAAACAAGGGAAAAACTGGCACTGAGCTCTAGGTTAATAGGTTAGTCCCAAAAATCATATAAATAGCATATTAATGCATATAAAACATCCAAAATAGATAATATAATAGCATGGAACAATAAAAAAATATAGTTACATTGGAGACGTATCAGATGACGCCAGGGTTTCGCGGCTGGTGGAGAGGTAGTTTTGGCGCCCATGGAGTACGATTGGGGAATTAGACTGGGGGGCAGGGGGAGCTAAGGGGGAACCATGTTTCGGTCTGGGACCCACTTGTTTGAAATTTGGGGAAAGTACAAACTTTGCGCCCCTCTTAAATTTCGGACCTACTGCGTGTTGGGGGTAGGACGGTAATCCCAAGTGTCCCAAATAGTGGGCAGGAGCGATTTCAGCCGAGAGCATGTGTGCTTAGGCCGCCATGGTGTATGAATGTTTTTCGGAGGCGGTTGCATGGTGTCTAGATTTAGCTACAAACCTACCCTGGTTTAGACCTTTGGACGTTGGGCCGGTAGGTTTCACGGATCGGAGTTAGAAAAGTAATTTCCTTCTACCAAACATTGGTCTCATGCAGTTTCAGGCGAGTAGAGGTTTTGGCTCTTCGTTCGAAATTTTGAAACAGAAGCATTCACGTTTAGAGTACTCCCTTCGTTTTTATTTACTCTGCATATTAGAGTTGATTGAAGTGAAATTTCATAAAGTTTGACCAAGTTTATAAAAAATAATATAAACATTTATCATAACAAATCTATATGACGTGAAAGTACATTCAATAATAAATCTAGTTTTATTGATTTCTTATTGATTATGTTATTACTTTTTTATAAACTTGGTCAAAGTTTATAAAGCTTGACTTTTACGAAATCTAATACGCGGACTAAATAAAAATGGAGGGAGTACGCTTGAACTTTAAGGATTGACCTAAATAGACAATGTTAAATTTGACATTGTATGTTTGAAAATGTCATTAAATTATGCGCTTCTTTTTGAAATTTTGACACTTGAAAATCCTATAACTACGATTATTTTGGAATGGAGGAGGTAATTTTGAATCTATTTTGTACACGACTATATATGCTATTATGTACAAAAGCAGAGCAAAGATTGGTGCCCCCATAATTTAGGATTGATTTACAAATGCCATGATATCGAATTCAAATAATTGAATGGACTTAATGTTGAATTCTAATTTTTTAAACCACCTTAAGTTGAATTCAAATGTATGCTAGTTCATAGCTAGCTATTTATACTGTTCATTGTGTAACTTTTGTATGTATAATGTGCTTTACACACACAACATGAACTATACTCACGTTTATTTTCGATTGCTAAAGCGATGCATTGTCTGGAGTTCAAAATACTAACTCTGTGGATCAATTATGTCGAATAATAACATAGACATGCTCAAATTCGATAGAATATAGATGTCTAATGGATCAATGACCGTTCCTTACGCGAATTGCAAATATCATGATCCCATCCTAATATTTGGATACAATTTATATTTTTAATCAATGTGTACATCAGTCTTTTACGTGTAGTTTCACTCTCCATAGGCCCCTCCTCAAACACACACTGAATTTCTCTCCCACACATATGTGTTGTATATCCATTGGTGGTCTCTCACACATGCTCACACACTCTCTCCCGAGGTGTCTTTCTTGCAGACCTGCTCCCGATATAACCCTCCCTCCCTCTTGTAACCATTTACGACTGTTTTCACTAACCTTTATCATAAGCACTCTTCGTCTCACAAGCATACACATGCACAATCCCCATCGACCCTTCCTATATACATAGACCTGCCTATGTGTCTCCCGCACACACATTATCTTTAGGCCCGTCTCTCAAGCATTGTCTCCACCTCTCTTCCTAATTGACGAGTATGATTCTAGCAAAGCATTCTGTAGGATGCCCCTTAAAGTTAGGTTGGATGAATAGTAATATCAGAGATAATGGGTTACCTTAGTCTGAGGACCTAGGGTTACAAATCCTAGCCGGCTTTGTCAGTGGACACAGAGTCCTTCACGACTCTTCTATCTTTGTCTTGTATGACTAGTCCTCCATGGGTCTCCCTAAATGCGTCACGGGCCGACCAATGTCTCACAGGACGGAATCGAACCAAGGGCCTCACCTCGGCCCACCGTACCTCACACAGTGACACACCCTCTGCCCCCAGGTCTCGTTATCTTCTCACACCCACACATACCAACACAGACACCACACAAAATATTCTCCCCTCGTGCCTCTATCCCCGCCCCCTTGCATATACACCCTCAAGGGCATCTCTCGCCGTGACATCCTATTCGTCTCTCTCTCTAGACCTCCCTCATTTCTCGTGCTATCTCTCCCACGCCCCCGCCGCCCCCTCTATCCATCCCTCTCTCGAATACGTAATACATACACATACCTCTCTAGGCCCTGCCAAATACATCAACTACACATTCACACATGTTGCATCACGTACCCCATTGATCTAAAAAGCCATATCTTCATGTTTATTTCGCATACAACATTCCTTTTGAATAAAAGCACACAAAGTGTGGCCAAAAAATTATTTTAGAATTTCTACATATATACAACATTACAAAGTTATATGGAGGAGTATGAACATGATGTTGATGTCTACTACGCAACTTTATTCTTGTAGACTCATGTTGGGCCTCCAAGCGTAGAGTTTTGTAGGGCAGTAGAAATTTTCCCTCAAGTGGATGACCTAAGGTTTATCAAGCCGTGGGAGGCATAGGATGAAGATGGAAATAACAAAGAGTCTCTTTGTGTCCCCAACACACCAAATACAATGGTAAATTATATACACTACAAAAAATACACTTCCGTAATATTACGAGTTTGTCACAGTAGGTCACGTTTTCTGTCATGTATGTACATCCATGATGATTTTATGACAGAATCAAGATAGTCATACACATGTTGTAGTAGAAGTGTTCCATGACAATACCAAAATTATTATCATGGAAGTGCTCACTTCCATGATGATAAATGACGCGTCATGAAAGTGCTTTCATCAAGGGTAACCGACACGTGGCATCCACCATAACGGGCCGCCGTTAAGCTATCGGGTCCGGCTTTGGACCCAATAACCCGTTAGCAGCCCGGACCAATGGGGATTTTCCACGTGTAAAATTCTCATTGAATATAGGAAACACGTGTCAGCTCGTCATTGGGTCAGATAGGCACCTATGATATGTCGACACGTGTGACGGCCCAACACTGGCCCATTTAGCTTACAAAGGCCGACCCGTTTGAATTGGTTAAAAGTTAGCGAGCCGGTCTATGAAAAGCATGTTAACGGTCTGTTCGCATATAGCCCATTTTACGGCCCGGTAACTCACGACCCTTTAGGGCCTTCCCAAAATCGACCCAACAACGTCATGTGGGCAGTCGAATATAACACCGGCCTATTTCACTTTCGGCCCATGTATGGCCCATGATGTCTTTCGGCCCATATGAGGCATTTCATATCTCTAGGCCCTTTAGTGGCCCATGGTGACTCTGGCCCGTAATGAACAGTAAATTTCTTTGTACCCATTAACAACCCACGATTCACATGGGCCGTTTCCAACCCGTGTTAGCTTTCGGCCTACTGACGGCCCATACGTTCTTGGGCTCCTTTTCGGCCCTTGATTACTTCCGGTCCGTTACTGGCCTGTTCCCCTAATGGGCCAAATTCGGCCCGTGGTTAGAATCGGCCCGTTTCTGGCATGTTAACCCGTTGCGTCGTTTCCATCACATCCTATATTCTGGCCCATTAATGACTCGTTATGCGTGTGACAGAATTAGGCCTTTGCCGTCTTCCGGCCTGTTAATGGCCCGTTACCGTGCTAGACCGATACAAATTATGCCCGTTTATGGCCCATATGGACCCATTTATCCGACAGCCCGAGGCCCACCAATTCTACGACCCGTTGGAGGCCCATTTATCCGACAGCCCATAGGAGGCCCACGGATCCTACGGCCTGTAGCAAGGTCAAGGTTACCATGGTTCGTATATGGCCCATGGTTGTTGCGGCCAGTAGCAAACCAGGGAAAAGGAAGGCTAGGGAATAAATAAGCCTGAAACTAACGCTAGAGTATTAAGGCGATTGCACAGATTACATCCACTGGGCATCAAAGTTCGCCACCAGTGCCAATATAGGGAACAACCTACACTATACAAAAATGGCTTGCTGTTTTCTTCAGCCAGTGGCTGCACATTAAGAACAAATTTTGTATCGCAACAAAACAAATTACAACCATAAAACAAAAGGAAGGTTGGCATAAAAGTTAACAGTCTGGCAGATAAATGCACCACCAGAAGTTCAGAAGCTCAGTTCATTTGACCACACTGTTACGTTTTCATGTTGTACTGTCTGATGGAGCACCATAACCTTCGCCTTCATTTCTCCTAGGCTTCTGAATATCATAGCAAATGTCTGATAGTCTGGTTTCAAAACCATGCATATCTTGATGACATCGAACAATGGATGTCCATGTTTCACAAAGGGTCTCCCTTAGGGAATGGACTTGTGTCTGGAGCGCAGATATAACATTGTTTTGAGCTTGCATATCTTGATCATGAGGCAGTTTGGATGAGACTGCCTTAACAACCAACCCATTATTACGCAGGAATGTGCTTTTGGCACTGTTAGTGGACAGGTACTGACCCACTGTAGCAAGAGGTGACATTGCAGTTATAGTTGCCTCGTCACCTTCAGAAGATGGCGGTTCCACCATTTTTTCCATAGCTTGCTGAAAAGTTGAGTTTTTACATTAGTTGTACTAGAATAGAAGGTATTAAGGAGTCATCAAAATCAAACAAAATTGCTTTGGTCTATATATACAGAACTTATTCTGGTGAACCCATGTAAAATATTAGTTGTATTTTACTAGAAAGTACATAATAAAACCAGGTTCCAAACATATGACCATGTACCATGGCTAATGTATTATCTATTTCTTCACATTGTATTGACAGCTAAGGATAAAGAGACAAAGTTTATAATATGGTAAGCATAGTATGACATCATTCATATCACAAAACAATTGAGAACGGACAAACAGGCAATTGTAACGTTGTGTGGGCAAGTCCAACACGAAACTAGATTACAGATCAAGATCAAAGGAACATCACTCGTCTCTTTTAAACCTTGTAAGGTGCAATGATACGCTAAGAAAATTGTGTTTAAAATTGAAAAGAGTAATTGACATTGGCTGGAAACCATGCAGTTCAATGCACGAGTCAGAGTAAGTAGTAGTTAAAAGGCATGAGGATTAAGGACTTACAACAGCGGCTTTGACTGGTATAGTCATGCCCTTTGTCTTGTTGGTGTGACAGTCCTTGAAGATTTCCACAACATTTGGTTCAGGTACTTTTTGGTCCTTGCGGGCTTTCCTCTGCATTTGGAACAAGTCAATATAGATCTGATAATAACGCACAGCGAATGGAGTGAAACAACATCTAATTACAAGAGCCTTGCAGTGTGCATTATAGCTACGAGATCCTGTCGTCTGTTGGAATTTCACTTTCATATGGTTGATGTTTTCCTTTGAACAGTTCATCTACAATAAGATAGATTTGTGAGGCACATGCGCAGATAGGAGTTGAACATGTGATCTGATCACATACATATAACGTACTTGATACTTTAGATCAGACCAGTGTTTAACGAGGCCTCTCCAGTCTTCATCCGATATATTTTCCACTAGAGATGTTTGGGAAAGTTCACTGTTACACTACTAGGGAAAACCTTATACACAGAATGTTACCAGTAGCGCTGTACAAAATCAAATGCTACTGCTAATTAATAGCAGCGCGCGTAAATAAACCGCGCTACTGCTACAACTTTTGCTGTAGCGCGTACTGGCGAAAAGCGCTGCTGCTATGTTTGAACTGGGCGCACATGGCTAGCCCAACCTAGCAGTAGCGCGTATACTGGCCCAGCGCTACTGCTACGCTCCTTAGCTGTAGCGCGCTTAAGTGTAAGGCGCTGCTGCTAACGGAAATAAAATAAAGTGAAAAACAAGTAGAAAAGTAAATGAAAATGAAAGAAATAGAAAAAGGAGAAAGGAAAAAAATAAAATGTAAAGAAAAATAAAAGAAAACAGGAAAAAAGGAGAAAGGAATAGCAGTAGCGGGTTTCAGTAAACGCGCTATAGCTAACATAGCTATAGCGCGTTTCCGGAAACTCGCTACCATTACGTTTCACTTAAACAGCGGCCCCCCGCCCCCCGGCCACCACTTCTTCCCCAAATCCCTCGCCCTCGCCGCCGTCTCCCCAATTCACCGTCGCCCACTTCGCCGCCGTCTCTTGCCGGCGTGGACGACCGCAACCTCATCGTCTCCCCCCGAGGCCGCCTTCATCCTCACCGCCGCCGTCCGAGGCCGCCCTTAGCCTCACCGCCGCCGCCCGAGGCTGCCCTCGACGTCACCGTCGGCGCCCTCCACCTCACCGCCGCCCAAGCCCGCCCAGGACCGCCGTTGCTCGTGCCCGAGCCCGCCCTCTCTCCCCTCTCTGTAAGTCCCCCACCCCTCCCCCACTCATCTCTCTCTGCATTTTAGAGAAAAAAAATTAGTAGAGCAAAAGTTAGTTAGGGCAGTAGGTTTTAATTAGTGTAGATGCTGCTTGTATAGTATATAGTGATACTAGTAGATGTTAATTAGGTTAGGGCAATAGTGGTACTAGTAGATGTTAATTAGATGTTTTTTCAGTTAGGGCACTAGAGTTTTGCTAGGTTAATTAGGTTAGTAGTGCTGCTAGTAGTAGTGGTACAGTAGGTTAATTAGGTGATGTTAAATGAATAACCTAAATGAATGAAATTAGTAGTTAACTGAAACTTTTTTCCTTTCATCATTATAGAGCACTAAAGTTAACTGAATTTTGTTCTATTAGTAGTTAAATGAATTTTCTTCTACACTTTGTTTTTGAATTAGCTTGCGAATTTGGACATGTGGTTCCTCGTGTATATTTGGACACTGTTTCTAGGGAATGATGCTTAGTGGCCTATGTTTTGCTGGAATGTTGATTCATTCCTTTTCCGGCAAATTTCAGGTTCTCGATTTGTCCACTTTGTAGCAAAGGTCATGCCGAAATTTTTCGTGAATTTTTCAGCATGACTTGTGCTACAAACTAGGACATATCGAGTGCCCGTGATTTGCCGCACCAGGAAGGAGTCAACATTCCTGCAAAACAATAGGCCTTTTTTATGTCATTATTCATTTTATTAGGTCTAGAATTAATTGACTAGATTTAATCATAGGAAACATGGCTAGCAACGATGAAGGACAGGGTTCTGGTGATTGCGACGACGCCTACCGGGCGGCAGACGAATTTTTTAGCCTTACCGACGATCAACCGATGTTATTGCTGGGCCCACTGGTGGCATCGGGGACTGAGACCGACACGCAGACCGGTGCTGAGACTGAGATCGGCGCTCAGACTCAGACTGGCATCGAGACTGGCGCTGAGACTGAGACCGGCGCTGCCTCGGGGAGCGGAGCCGGTGTAGAACCGAAAGCAAAGAGGCAACGGGTTCCTAACAAACTCAGGACTACTAGAGTGGTGGTCACGAAGGTGGACGACGACAATTTTAAGCCAACGGCGCCCGAGGAAGTGCGTCGATGCTACGGCAATCAAATAGGCTGCATCGTACGGACAACCGCCACCATCAACGATGAGAAACTACAGAAGATAGAAAATATGAGGAGCTCCCTCCTAAAGAAGTTTCACCAGATATTCTTGTTCCCGGGCCAGAATGAGAATGATTATAAAGATCCAGATGAGGACCCGTCAATGAAGAAGATAAACAAACACGCCATGACCAAGTTTAGCGACGCGTTGGCCGCCTGGAAAAATCGAGTGAAAGCAAGGATCATCGACAAGAAGGAACCCTACTCCGAGATTGTAAAGGATAATCCGACAATCACAGAAGAGCAGTTTCAAATATTCAAGGAGGCTTGCGAGGCCGAAGATGCCAAAAAAAGTCTAAGTACATGAAGGGGCTTCAAGAGAGGAACTTTGGGAGCCAGCACCTCGGAAGCCGTGGTTACGGCGGAAAGAGGTCCAAATGGGCCAAGGAGGACGCGGAAGCCGCGAGTCTGGGCATCGCAGACCCCTTGGTGGAGTTCACCGTCCAGCAGGAGCATGACGTCCTCAGGGCCCGGCACCGTTGGGACCTAGTGAAAAAGGTTTACGAGACAACACCGGTCATTACGGAGTTCATAAGACTGCTGGTAATTTTAGTTTCTGATCAATTCGACTGCACATGTTAGTCATATTTGTAAACGATCGTTGTGCCTTTTGCAGAGAGAGCAGCACAGGATTGCGGCCGAAAGTGACTCGCCGTCTTAGGCATTGGTGAGGCCCAAGTGGGACACTCCATTCAACCGGGCATTGAACATATTGAAACAACAACCGGTGGATACTCGACCGTCGTATGGACGCGTGCACGGTGTCGGAGATGGTGCCACATGGAAGAAGTACTATCGTGAGACCACGGAGGAGAGAAAGGAAAGATGGAGGTTAAATGAAGAAAACATCGACAAGAGGGTTGAGATTGCGGTTGAGAAGAAATCAACTCAGACAGTCGCAACAGTGGTAGCTGCCCCAAAATAGGTGGCTGTAGATATTTCTACTACCTTGGTTCCGGCCATTTTCAATTGGACCAGGCAAAATCTAGAAAAAGATGCAGCGGACTTTCCCCTTGCTGACTTCTTGGCGGGGAGCAGCTCGACTAGCGTTGCACCAGCACCTGCAGCTGCACCTGCTCCCGCACCGGCTCCCGCACCAGACGTGCTAGGCTGTGCTTCGTCTTTGGCTGAGCTCGACGCCCTCACGGTATCTGTCACACCGGCCCCCTTCAATATAAATGTATAATCTCCCGTTTTCGTTGCCTTTCGGATGTCTCACATCGCAGACTTTTCTTTGCAGGCCGACGAAACCCCGTGCACCATATTGTACACCATCGGCGACCAGAAGGTGGACATGGGGAAGGTGATGATAATGGAGCCAAAGGAACCATTGTTCCACAGCCGGCCGATCCCCCCGAACGTCTTCAAGGTTTCCGTGGCCAGTGTCAAACCAGGCCACGAGAATATGCCTCCTCCAGTACTACTGGGGGATGACGACGAGACACCACGACGGCTTGGTGATTGTTGCAATGCTGGGTGGGTCCTGTTGTGGCCAAAGAGTCTGCTTCGTCTGGAGGCGACCGGGAGCACACCCACGAGCACGCAGCCTCAGCAAGGTATGAACATCAACACCCCACCTACCCAATTAGCGTCGGGTGTCGGGTTGGGTGATAGCAGATGGGGTAAGGAGGAGGCTCCATTAGTCGCTGATGATGTCGCCATGGATGAGGATGAGGATGATGATGGCGCTGCTGAACAGTATGTCTATACTGGCACCTCCTCAGGGTTTGAGCGTCATGAGTCGGTGCCTGAATTGCCATCTCAACATATTATGGACGACCTTCTGGTAGTAAAGAAGTTTAGGAAGAGAGCGAGGAAAGGCAAAAAAGCTATTTCTATGATCCAGCCGCCTCAGCAGCCTCGGCTTCAGGACCGTATAGATATCCCCGACGCGGATAAATGGCATATCCCTGGTCAACCAATCCTACCTGCAACAGTGCTATGAGCCAGATTCGGCGATCTAAAGAGACTTCATGACGATGTGCTGCGGGTAGAGAAAGACCTCATTGCCTCGAAAGATCCAGGATACCCACTCTACGTGGTTAACGTTCCGCGGCAAATGTCGTACGTCGACAGCTTCCCCGCGGATAAGTTCTTCCTCCGATTCGATTACATATTCGACATGTTTCACGTGAAGAAGCTAGATTTTACGTTTGTCCGCCTTTATGCCTTGCACATGAACTACATCATCGGGGTTGAGCAGATATCTCATATCTGTGTCACTGACCCGTACTACATGCACGAGGGCTTCTTGGGAGTCTGGGCAAATCACCGTGAATATGTGAGGGATTACATCGTCAGTTTCATGCTCGCCAATAAGGACAAGGGGGCGATTCTCGTGCCTTATCATCCCGTGTAAGTCATCCGCGCTGCTATCCTTCGTCCTTCGATTTCAATCATTCATTTGCACGGTGGAGGCTAATTAATTTGAGGACTTATTTTGTGCAGCGGCGGGCGCGCCGTCCTCATCATCCTCTACCCCCGATTCTCCCACGCTCTTTACTTGGACTCGTCGAAGAACATTCACAAAAAGGATTACACCCACATCAAGGATGTTCTCGACAGTGCTATGTATTACTACCAATCAATGGGTGGAGAGGTCAGGGACAAGAAGATAAGGGGCGGCAGGGTCGCCTTCGGCCATAAGACCGACTTCTGCTCCATCCAGCAACCGAACGATTCTCTTAATGATGGATTCTATGTCCTACACCACATGCTGGAGTACAGATGGGATCACCAGAACCTTCGCATGTATTACTACCAATCAATGGGTGGAGAGGTCAGGGACAAGAAGATAAGGGGCGGCAGGGTCGCCTTCGGCCATAAGACCGACTTCTGCTGCATCCAGCAACCGAACGATTCTCTTAATGATGGATTCTATGTCCTACACCACATGCTGGAGTACAGACGGGATCACCAGAACCTTCGCATGGCACCTTCTTCCTGCGATGCCCATATTCTGCAATGGGCAAAGGACATAGGAGATATCGAGGATCATCGAATTCGAGCTGAGTTCTATAACATCCAGTGCGAACTTGCCCAAATCATCATGGAGGAGGTCATCGGAAAAACAGGGATGTTCTACGGAGAAGGACAAATGTCGCAGGAAGACGTCCGAACATGGATAGCCTCTCAGCGTCTCGACCTGAAGCCTTTCAGTAGGCTCGGGGACTATCTCCCTGACTTGGATGGATGGAACGACATGTTGGAGTGATTGTCGATATATGACAATGTGTCCGTTTAGTCCATACTTTCTGTATGAAAAAACTTTGAGTTATGCACAGTGAAACTTTACTTGTGATGTAATTAAACCGTCCTCCTCCTCGACTAGCGAAAATCACTCTAGTTAGGGCATTTTGGGGTACGATGAACTTTGTTATTTATGCTTATGATATGTTGTTTCTATTTTTGCCAAGTCTGTCTCTTTCTGTTGCTCAACTATATATGTTACATATCATTGACTCATGTGATGATGCAGGTGCATAGATCATAGATGGCGAAGAAGTGCTATGCCAGGAGTATATATACGACAAGTGGCCGGAGTGTCAGGCCGCCCAGGTGTACCGGTTTCCGGTTTCCGAGCGACAGGCAGTAGTTAGTTTAGGTTCACGCTAATGCAAGAGAGGGATACGAACTCATGTTCTCAAAGTGATAGCTCTTCTCGTGTATATCATTGTTTAGATGGATGACAATGTATTTGCAAGTAATCGAGACTTGTATCGCTATTTTCAAGATGATGACGAGAGACCACTTTGTGTTGGATGATGATGATGATGATGACATGATTTGATGAGACTAATTGTATGTATATGCTATGATTACATTTGTATGTGTATGATATGCTAAAGATTATTGTATAAAGCCCATTCAAATACAAAACAAATATGCAGGAAAAAACTAATAAATAAACTAGTAGTAGCGAGGGGGGAAATTTAGCAGTAGCGCCTCCTTACCAGTAGCACGTCCCAGCAAACAGCGCTGCAGATAATATCAGTAGCGCCCTTTCCCAAAGAGCGCTACAGCTATTCATGTATAGCAGTAGCGTGGGACAACAGGCGCTACTGCTATACGTTAGCTGTAGCGCCTTATTAGTAGCGCCGGCACCCGCGCTACTGAGAGGCCCAAAACCCTCGCTGCTGCTAGGCTTTTCCCTAGTAGTGTTAGCCTTGCCTTCAAAGTGAGTTTTCCTCAAATTATACCGATATTGTCGCAAAGCAGACATGAAAACATGGGTGCAAGCTTGTCTGGTCGCATCATCTTGGCTATCCAACTTGAACCTCATATGTTGAAAATTATGGGAGTCTCATTATCAACAAACTAGAAAGTATGGGACAGAGAAAGACAATATTACTAGTTTCCATACATAACCATACTTACAGATAAATAGTCGAGGAAGGTTGTCATTACTATATTGAATCCATGTTGGGAGGATTCATCTTTGTCATTACTGTATTGACTCCATGTTGGGAGGATACGTGCATGACACCTAACGGCAACCGTTGCCTCTGATACTAACTTGGTTGACTTTGTAGCATCACGTGGCCTTTTTAAACCTGCCTCAAAATGGATCTCCATTCTTTCTCCTCTAGATTTAGTTAACCTATCGAGCATTATCCCTGATGTTTGTTTCCTCTTGCGCCTAGGTGCTAGTCCAACAACAAACATAGGAAGTGTTAGTGTACATCAAACTATGAGAGTACACATAAAGAAGCATGCAATTGTAACTTGACTCCAGCAACTACCTTCTTTCTGTTGAAGCTCACAAGGTTCATCTAATCTTGCCAACTCGTCTGGTGTCAAGAGTGCTTCGGAAGTAGTGTCAGATGGTAAGGGAGCTTGGGAACATGCTGCTAGCTGAGTTGACAAACAAGTAACTCGTGCAGCTGGTGGTACTATGGAAGGTGTTGCAACAACTAGGGATGTCGCTGCTTGTTTGGTGGCAGCTATTAGTTGCTGTTCGGCTTGTTTTGTAGCTCGTGTAGCACGGGATACCGTGTTTGTACAATTTTCCACTAGACTTTGACCTTCTATTGCACCATTAGTACTAGCAGAATCTGCATAATTCTTCCGCTTCCATTTCTGTGTGTCTTAGTACTAACACTATCCCCTATCATTATGTGTTCCTTCCTATTTCTCTGTGCCATGTTAAGTCAAGCCGACAAGAAAAGGGAATAAAAATTTAGTTCTCCAGAACAAATTGATGCATGATATAGATGAACTGAACTTTGATGTTAGACAACCACATGATAGGAGGATGTAATATGTACGAAAAATAGGACGGCATGAGATTATCAGAACTATGATGTGTAAACTAAGCAGAAGGCATTCCAATAAATTAGAAGCAATGCAATGGAAGGTAGACACCATATGAAAGATGCTACAAATATCTCTCTGCCAAGTTAATAGTGTCTCGTCATAACTAGTGTTTAAACAAATGTGAAGCAGTACAAGAAATAAATCATATGCAATATGCAAACAACATCACACTACCAAGTTAAAGGTTTCTCATCATTAGTGCCATTGCATATTCACAGCTTATGTGTAAACTAAGCAGAAGGCATTTCAAGAAATTAGAAGCAATGAAAGCTAGACACCATATGTAAGTTGCAACGAATATCACTCTACCAAGTTAAAACTGTCTCGTCATTAGTGCCATTTCTACAAATTAGTAGTACAAGGTAGAAAATAATGCGAGATGTAAACTATATCATACTCCCAAGTTAAACGTGTCTTGTGAAAAGTGATTGTTGCAGGTTACACAACATTAGTACTTTGATGTAAGAACATGGTGTGATAGACAGATATTGTAGGTTCTAGAAACATGAACACGTGCCTTATTCACAAGTATAATGTGTAAAGTAAGCAGATGGAATTCAACAAAATTAGAAGCAATACAAGCTAGACATCATACATAACATGCAACAACATATAAAAGTGACATGTTAGAGGGAGCACCTGTGATGGTGGACAAGGGAGGACGTGCTCATCATCAACACAGCTACTTTGAGTGTCTATGCATGTGTTGTCTTCCAAATCTTGTTGGGGGGATGGACGAGTAGAATGTGTAGAGGCCCTCCATTTGGAAGAAGCACCTTTATCCACTTCCTTGCTAATTTCCTTCTGCTTTATTGATTTTGCATTGTCAAGTAAAACCGACAAGAAAAAGCAATAAAATTCACTCTTCAGAACTCATTCATGCATGATACTGACAATCACTACTTTGATGTAAGGGAAACACATGATACGAGGATGGAATATGTACGAAAAACAGGACGCCATGGCATATTCACAACTATTTGTGTAAACTAAGCAGAAGTAATTTAATTAAATTACAAGAAATACAAGTGAGACACCGTATGCAACATGCAAGACAATGTCACATTGCCAAGCTAGAGAAAGCACCTGGGATGTTGGGTGGACAAATGAGCAGCTCAGCTCGTTAAGCTCGTACTTGTTAAGCTCGTGCTCATTAAGGCTCGGCTCGTTAAGCTCATTAAGATTAACAAGTAGGAAACCCTGCTCGGCTCGGCTCGTCTGAAGCTCGTTAAGCTCGTTAGCGCTTTGAGCGCTCGTTAACAGATTATAATTTGTTACGATATACATGATGAATGTGTAGGTGTGATTTTCAAGATGAAATATGGTGACTACAAAAAATGCATTATTTTTTGCCCCATATGTCGATTAGATTGAATAGATGCACTGAGGTGCTACAAAAAGCTTGTCACGTAAGATGAAAATATGTGTTGTGTTGTTACTAACGAGCTTAACGAGCTACTCATGAAACTCGTTAGCTCGCTTGTTAAGCTCGTTAAGCTTAATGAGCTACTGTGAAACTCGTTAGCTCGCTCGTTAAGCTTAACGAGCTGAAATCAATGATTGGCTCTGTTAATTAAGAAGCGATCTATGAGCTAAACGAGCCGAACTATCGAGCGTTCATTAAGCTCATGAGCTATGAGCTTTTGGTCCAGCCCTAGATGCTGGTTTCCCCGGAAGACCGCCATTAGTCCCTGCCTTATTTTTTCCTTCCTATTTCTTAATTGTATTGCCTTGTCAAGTCAAATTCACAAGAAAAATGAATAAAAAATCGCTTTTCAGAACTTATTGATGCAGGATGCTGACGAGCACTACTTTAATGTAAGGCGACCGCATGATAGGATGATTGAATGTGTAAGAAAAAAGGACAACATTGCATATTCACAGCTATGATGTGTAAACTAAGCAAAAGGCATTTCAAGAAATTAGAAGCAATGAAATCTAGACACGATATGAAAGATGCAACGAATATCACTCTACCAAGTTAAAATTGTCTCGTCATAAGTGTCATTTCAACAAATCAGAAGTAGTACAAGCTAGAAAAGAATGCGAGAAGTAACCTATATAAAACTCCCAAGTCAAACGTGCCTTATGATAAGTGATTGTTGCAGGTTACACAACAGTAGTACTTTGATGTAAGAACATGGTGTGATAGACAGATATTGTATGTTCTAGAAACAGGAACGCGTGTCTTATTCACAAGTATAATGTGTAAAGTAAGCAGATGGAATTCAAAAAAAATAGAAGCAAAACAAGCTAGACATCATACATAACATGCAACCACATATAACAGTGCCAAGTTAGAGGGAGCACCTGTGATGGTGCACTAGGGGAGACGTGCTCAACATCAACACAGCTACGTCGAGTGTCTATGCATGTGTTGTCTTGCAAATCTTCTTGGGGTGGTGGAGTAGAATATGTAGAGGCCCTCCGTTTGGAAGGAGCACCTTTATCCACTGCCTTGCTAATTTCCTTCCACTTTATTGATTTTGAATTGTCAAGTAAAACCGACAAGAAAAAGCATTAAAATACACTCTTCAGAACTCATTCGTGCATGATACTGACAATCACTACTTTGATGTAAGGCAAACACATGATACCAGGATGGAATATGTACGAAAACAAGACAACATGGGATATTCAAAACTATTTTTGTAAACTAAGCAGTAGCCATTTCAACAAATAAGAAGCAATGCAAGCTAGACACCACATGAAAGATGCAACCAATATGACTCTGCCTAGTTAGAAGCGTCCCATAATAAATGGCGTTTCAACAAATTAGACGCAGCGCATGCTATAAATCATATGAAAGATGCAACTAATATCACACTACATATACTAAAGGTGTCTCATCATATTGATTGATGCGGGATACAAAAAAACAATAGTTTTATGTAAGGACATGCTTAATAGACAAATGTACTATGTACTAAAAACAGGAAGGCATGTCACATTAACAGGTATAATGTATAAACTAAGCAGAATAGCACATGCAATTTAATCAAATTGGAAGAATTACAATCTAGACACCATATGCAACATGCAACCACATATCACGCTGCCAAGTTAGAGCAAGCACATGCGATGCTGGTGTAGGGGAAATGCGGTCATCAACTACAGAGCTACGTTCACTATCTTCATCTAGCCTTGGTGTTTCTTGAGAATCATGTGGGGAGGCTGACACTGCATTCTTTGAAAGAGCATATTTTCTCACAGTAACCCACTAGGGTGATTGTCTCATCATAAGTGATTGATGAGGGATACACAAGAACATTAGTTTGATGTAAGAACATGGTTAATAGACAGATGTACTAGTATGTACCAAAAACAAGAAGACATGTCATATACAAAAGGTACAATGTGTAAGCTAAGCAGATGCAATTTAACCAAATTGGAAGCAATACAAGGTAGACACCATATGCAACATGAAACCACATATGACACCACAAAGTTAAAGAAACACCTGGGATGGTGGTTCATGGCGAGCGAGATCATCAACTCCAGAGCTACATTTATCGTCTCCATCTGCTAACACTACCCCCTTTATAGCAACGAGACATGTCTTGCCTAAGCCTGAAGATAGCTGGAGCTGCTTCTCTCTTTTATTTCGTGCTTCTATCAACCGGTTGGCACAGGCTGAAATACCCATGCATAAAAAAACAATAGTGAGAGTATGCGCGAAGTGTGTGTATAACTAGTGCACTGTAAAAGTAGCAGATAGAAGGTGGCTGAAAAATAAATTATAGGAGACATTTGATAGCTCTACAACATTGCATGGCAAACAAAATTAGATTCTACTCCGTATGATTTTGGTATATATGAGCAGAGGGATGGCTAGGAAATGCAGGTACTCCTCCAGCACACCACCACATGTGGTCCTATCAAAATAACAGTCGACTGAAAATAAATAGGTCAGTCGATTTTTTTATGAACCGTCCCATCTACAAGGAACGGGCAGATGGCCTTCGCCTAGCTCCCGCTAGTCACTGTTGACGATCTTTCCCGAACCGCCAACGACCACCGGCCCAGACCCCTACCTTCGCCACCCCACCCTCCCCTCGACCTCACACCACCACCGTGCTTGGCAGCGCCCCCGGCCATCCCTTTAAGCTTAGCCGATATCCAGATCGGGCGCCAACAACTCCTAGGCCCCACACACACCTAAGGTAAACACCGAGGCGCCGCTTCCCCGGTGTAATAGGCGGATGATGTCGCTTGAAGCTACGTCAGTATTTTCCCAAAGAGGAAGGGATGATGCAGCACATCGGCGGTAGGTATTTCCCTCAGATATGAAACCAAGGTTATCGAACCAGTAGGAGAACCAAGCAACACAACGTAAACAGCCCCTGCACACAGATAACAAATCCTTGCGACCCGATGTGATAAAGGGGTTGTCAATCCCTTTCGGGCAACGGTGCCAAAAATTGGTGTGTGACGGTAAAAAGGTTGTAATAGATTGGATAAATAGATCGCAAATAAAATAAAGTGCAGCAAAGTATTTTTGGGTTTTTGGATTAATATATCTGAAAATAAAAGCAAATATAAGTACATCGCAAAGGCAAATAATATGGGAAAGAGACCCGGGGGCCGTAGGTTTCACTAGTGGCTTCTCTCGAGAAAAATAGCAAAGCGGTGGGTGAACAATTACTGTTGGGCAATTGATAGAACTTCAAATAATCATGACGATATCCAGGCAATGATCATTATATAGGCATCACGTCCAAGATTAGTAGACCAACTCCTGCCTGCATCTACTACTATTACTCCACACATCGACCGCTATCCAGCATACATCTAGTGTATTAAGTTCATGGAGAAACGGAGTAATGCAATAAGAATGATGACATGATGTAGACAAGATCTATATATGCAAAGATAGACCCCATCATTTTATCCTTAGTAGCAATGATACATACGTGCCAGTTCCCTTTCTGTCACTGGGATCAAGCACCATAAGATCGAACCCACTACAAAGCACCTCTTCACATTGCAAGATAAATAGATCAAGTTGGCCAAACAAAACCCAAATATCGGAGAAGACATACGAGGCTATAAGAGATCATGCATAAAAGAGATCAAAGAAACTCAAATACTTTCATGGATATAAAAACATAGATCTGATCATAAACTCAAAGATCATCGATCCCAACAAACACACCGCAAAAGAGTTACATCATATGGATCTCCAAGAGACCATTGTATTGAGAATCAAGAGAGAGAGATGCAGCCATCTAGCTACTAACTACGGACCCGAAGGTCTACAAAGAACTACTCACGCATCATCGGAGAGGCACCAATGGAGGTGGTGAACCCCATCCGAGATGGTGTCTAGATTGGACTTGGTGGTTCTGGACTCTGCGGCGGCTGGATCAATATTTCGTCGAATCCCCTAGGGTTTTGGGAATATCGGGGTATTTATAGAGCAAAGAGGCGGTCCGGGGGCACCCGAGGTGGGCACAACCCACCAGGGCGCGCCTGGGCCTCCAGGCGCGCCCTGGTGGGTTATGCCTCCCTCAGGGCACCCCCCAGGCGCAGCCGAGGCCCGTTGTGTTCCTTCTGGCCCATAAAAATTATCCGCAAAAGTTTCGTGGCATTTGGACTTCGTTTGATATTGATTTTCTGTGATGTAAAAAATATGGAAAAAAACAGCAACTGGCACTTGGCACTATGTCAATAGGTTAGTACCGAAAAATGATATGAAATCACTATATAATGATTATAAAACATCCAAGATTGATAATATAATAGCATGGAACAATCAAAAATTATAGATACGTTGGAGACATATCAGCATCCCCAAGCTTAACTCCTACTCGTCCTTGAGATGAAAACAAAATTTTTGATGTGGAATGCTGCCTAACATGTCATATCATATTTCTTTCTTTATAGCATGGACATTTGGACTTTTACATTGTTCAAAGCAATAGTCTAGTTTTTACATGATAATTTAAATACTCAAGCATATCAACAAGCAACCATGTCTTTCAAAATATCAACGCTAAAATAAGCTATCCCTAGCCCATCATGCTCAACCATTGATCCATTCATGAAGCACACTCGCATATTAGCTATGTCCAATACTCAAGTACGATCATATTGCCTCCTTGTTGGTGCTTTTGTAAGAGAAGATGGAGACTCAAATTCAAAATAAAGAAATTACATAAAGTAAAAGAAAGGCCCTTCGTAGAGGGGAGTAGGGATTTGTAGAGGTGCCAGAGCTCAAAGCGAAAAACTTAGAGATAAAAACATTGTGGGAGGTGTATCCATCCCACCAACGAAAACGACTTAGAGTTCCCAATACTTTCCATGCATAGATATATCATAGGCAGTTCCCAAATAGAAAATAAAGTTTATTCCTTTTTCCACCATACTTTCACTTTCCATGGCTAACCGTATCCACGGGTGCCCTCCATACCAACACTTTCCAATAAATTTATTATTTGACAACATAAAGTAAATTCATTTTTGCATTTCGTGACTGGGCATCCCTAATACCTTTGCCTTACTCTCGTGCAATGACAAGTGAATAAACAATCATCTTGAGAATAACACATCTAGCATGGAAAATACTAGCCACCCCTCACCGCTCTGCGAGCGAAACAAACACACATAAGAGAAGTTATTTTTGAAAAATTAGAGATGGCACATGCAAATTTGCTTAGAACGGCAAAAGAATACCGCACATAGGTAGATATAGTGGACTCATGTGGTAAAACTGGGTTAAAGGTTTTTGGATGCACAAGTAGTGATAATACTTAGTGCAAAATGAAGGCTAGCAAAAGATTGGGAAGCGACCAACCAAGAAAAGAATAATCTCATAAGCGAGCATTAAGCATAACTAACACCGAATAATGCACCATAAGTAGGATATAATTTCATTGCATAACTATTGACTTTCGTGCATGCATAAGGAATCACAAACCTTAACACCAATATTCTTACTAAAGCATAATTACTCATCAAGATGACTCGCATATCACATCATCATATCTCAAAAATATTACTAAGAACCAAGTTTATTTTGTCCAATGATCTTCATGAAAGTTTTTATTATATCCTTCTTGGATATCTATCACTTTGGGACTAATTTTCATGTGTTGCTTTTGACAAGCTCAAACAAATATAAGTGAAGATCATGAGAATAATATTTCTTTCTCTCAAATTAATTTAAGTGAAGCAAGAGATAATTTCTTGAAAATTTTACTATCTCTCAAATAAATCTAAGTGAAGCAACAAAGCATTTCTTCAAAAAATAACTAAGCACACCGTGCTAAAAAAGGATATGAGTGAAGCACTAGAGCAAGTCCATAGCTCATAAAAAATTAAGTGAAGCATAGAGAGCAATTCTAACAAGTCATGGCATAATTTTGGCTCTCCCAAATAGGTGTGTCCAGCAAGGAATCAAGACTTAAAACAAAAAATAAAACAAGCAAAGACTCATATCATACAAGACGCTCCAAGCAAAACACATAGCATGTGACGAATAAAAATATAGTTTTGAGTAAAATTCCGATGGTCGTTAGAAGAAAGAGGGGATGGCACTCGGGGGCATCCCCAAGCTTAGTTGGTTGCTCATTTTGGATAATAGCTTGGGATGCCGGGGCATCCCCAAGCTTAGGCTCTTCTACTCCTTATTCCTTCATCCATCGTAAGATAACCCAAAACTTGAAAACTTCAATCACACAAAACTCAACAAAACCTTCGTGAGATCCGTTAGTATAAGAATAATAAATAACTACTATAAGTGATGTATCAAACCAATTCATATTTTTTTCTTGTATTATATCTACTGTATTCCAACTTTTCTATGGCAAAAACTCATCAAAGAAAACCATAGAGCCATCAAAATAAGCACACAACACAAAGAAAACATAATCTGTCGAAATAGAACAATGTGTAGCAATCTGACTATTTTGAATACTTATGTAACTCCAAACATTCTGAAAAATTAGGATGACCTGAGAAATTTTTATATTGATCTACTGCAAGTGGAATGGGTATTTTATCGCAAAATTTTATTTTTTCAGCAAGATCAAACAACTATCACCCAAGAAGATCCTAAAGGCTTTACTTGGCACAAACACTAATTAAAACATAAAAAATCAAAATCATAACAATAGCATAATTGTTCTAATACTCAAAAACAGGAAGCAAAAAACAAAAATAAATTTTATTCATTGGGTTGCCTCCCAACAAGCGCTATAGTTTTACGCTCTCAGCTAGGCATAAAGCAAGGATCTAAGTTTTGTCACCTTTGGTTCGAGATCCATAAGATGCCCTCATGATTGATTCCTATGGTGGCCTAATTCTTGTTCTAGGAAAGTGTTCCATACCCTTCCTCAAAGGAAATTGGAACTTAATATTTCCTTCTTTCAAATAAATCACGGCACTAATAGTGCGTAAAACGGTGCACAAAGAATAATTGGACAAGACGGATTGCAATCAATATCAAGAACAATAAAATCTATGGGAACATAATTCCTATTTGTAAGAATAAGAACATCATTAATTCTTCCCACAGACTTTTTAATAGTAGAATCTACCAAGTACAAATTCTAAGAACATGATTCAAGATTGGTAAGACCAAGCACATCACATAAAGATTTCGGAATTGTAGAAACACTAGCACCCAAGTCACACAAAGCAAAGCACTCATAATTTTTAATCTTGACTTTGATAGTAGGTTCCCATTCATCATGAAATTTTCTAGGAATTGAAACTTCTAATTCCAATTTTTCTTCAAAAGCTTTCATCATAGCATCAACAATATGTTTGGTAAAAGCTTTATTTTGTTCATAAGCATGGGGTGAATTTATCATGGATTGCAACAAAGAAATACAATAAATCAAAGAGAAACTATCATAATTAAATTCTTTGTAATACAAAAGACTGGGTACATCACTAGCTAAAGTTTTGACCTCTTCAAACCCACTTTTATCAATTTTCTCAACAAGATTTTCACCCTCTGAAATATTGGGACGCCTTATACCTAAATTTGACTCTTCTCCAGTCCCTTTTTCATCAATATTAACTTTACTAAACAAGGAATCAATAGAAGAAACACCAATCATTTTAAGATCCTTATCACTTTTGTGAAAGAAATCACTAGAAAACGCCTTTTCTAAAAATCCTCTTTTAGCTCTAAGCATAGCGGTTATTTTCTTACTTTAATCCATAGAAACCTAAAGAGATTTAATTGATTCATCAACCTTAGGCACAAAAACTTTCATCTTGATATTTTCCACCTCATGAGCAATTCTATCAACACTTCTAGACAAATCATCAATCTTACTCAACTTTTCTTCTATGGAAGTGTTGAAATTTTTTTGTGTATTGATAAATTATTTAATATTGTTCTCAAGATCAAAGGTGTTCCTATTATTATTATAAGATTTATTTCCATTGGAATTACCATAATTATTAGAGGAATTACTAGGAAAAGGCTTAGGATTAAAATTACCTCTATAAGCATTATTGTTGAAATTATTTCGAGAGATAAAATTCACATCTATGGCATCACTATTTTGCTCAATCAAAGTAGACAAAGGCACATCATTAAGATCAATAGGAGCACTTCTACTAGCAACCAATTTCACAAGAGCATCAACTTTTTCACTCAAAGAAGAAATTTCTTCAACAGAATTAACTTTTTTACTAGTAGGAGCCCGTTCGGTATGCCATTGCGAATAATTTGCCATAATATTATCAAGCAATTTGGTGGCTTCACCCAAAGTAATTTCCATAAAAGTACCACCCGTGGCGGAATATAAAAGATTACGAGAAATAAAATTCAACCGCGCATAAATTTTTTGTATGATCATCCAAAGATTTAACCCATGAGTTGGGAAATTCCTTAGCATCACTTTCATCCTTTCCCAAGATTGTGCAACATGCTCATGTTCAAGTTGCTTGAAATTCATGATCTGGATTCTAAGGGAAATAATTTTTGCGGGCAGAAAATACTTAGTGATAAAAGCATCTTTGCACTTATTCCAAGAAGAGAACCAAATTTTTGCAGAATCACGCAAAGAAAACGGAAATAATTTCATCTTGACCACATAATTGTCCACATCTTTTTTCTTTTGCATATCGCATAATTCCATGAAGGTATTAAGATGGGACGTGGCATCCTCATTAGGAGTACCGGAAAATTGGTATTTCATAACAAGATTCAGCAAAGCAGTATTAATATCACAAGTCTCCGCACTAGTGGCAGGAGGAGCAAGCGGAGTGCCGATAAAATCATTGTTGTTGGTATTTGAGAAATCACATAACTTGGTGTTCTCTTGAGTCATGATGACCTCACAACAAGATTGCACTCAAAAACAGATCTGGCAAGAAAACGACAAACGAAAAAAAGAGGCGAATAAAACGGCAATTTTTTTTGAAGTGGGGGAGAGGAAAATGAGAGGCAAATGGAAAATAATGTAAATTACAAGGAGATGAGATTGTGATTAGGAACCTGGTATATGTTGAATATTCTCCCCGGCAACGACGCCAGAAATTCCTTTTGATGTCGCTTGAAGCTACGTCGATATTTCCCCAAGGAGGAAGGGATGATGTAGCACAATGGCGGTAGCTATTTCCCTCAGATATGAAACCAAGGTTATCGAACCAGTAGGAGAACCAAGAAACACAACGTAAACAGCCCCTGCACACAGATAACAAATCCTTGCAACCCTACGTGTTAAAGGGGTTGTCAATCCCTTTCAGGCAGCGGTGCCAAAAATTGGTGCGTGACGGTAGAAAGGTTGTAATAGATTGGATAAACAGATCACAAATAAAATAAAGTGCAGCAAAGTATTTTTGGGTTTTTGGATTAATAGATCTGAAAATAAAAGCAAATAAAAGTAGATCGCAAAGGCAAATAATATGAGAAAGAGACCCGGGGGACGTAGGTTTCACTACTGGCTTCTCTCGAGAAAAATAGCAAAGCGGTGGGTGAACAAATTACTGTTGGGAAATTGATAGAACTTCAAATACTCATGACGATATCCAGGTAATGATCATTATATAGGCATCACGTCCAAGATTAGTAGACCGACTCCTGCCTGCATCTACTACTATTACTCCACACATCGACCGCTATCTAGCATGCATCTAGCGTATTAAGTTCATGGAGAAACGGAGTAATGCAATAAGAACGATGACATGATGTAGAAAAGATCTATCTATGTAAAGATAGACCCCATCATTTTATCCTTGGTAGCAACGATACATACGTGTCGGTTCCCTTTCTGGTGGTTCTGGACTCTGCGGAGGCTGGATCAATATTTCTTTGACTCCCTTAGGGTTTTGGGAATATTGGGGTATTTATAGAGAAAAGAGTTGGTCCGGGGGGCACCCGAGGTGGTCACAACCCACCAGGGCGCGCCTGGGTCTCTTGGGGCGCCCTGGTGGGTTGTGCCTCCCTCGGGGCACCCCCCAGGCGCAACCAGGGCCCGTTGTGTTCCTTTTGGCACATAAAAATTCTCCGTAAAGTTTAGTGGCATTTGGACTCCGTTTGATATTGATTTTCTGCGATGTAAAAAACATGGAAAAAACAGCAACTGGCACTTGGCACTGTGTCAATAGGTTAGTACAAAAAAATAATATTAAATGACTATAAAATGAGTATAAAACATCCAAGATTGATAATATAACAGCATGGAACAATCAAAAATTATTGATACGTTGGAGACGTATCAGCGGACTAGTGCCTCTTACCCGAGGGAATGCTTCCTTTAATTGGGAATCAACTGACCAGGAATTGAAATCCAGGGGGCGACAGACCTCTAGCTAAGGTGAAATAGTATACAAGGAGAAACCTTATGCATCGCGAGTTACTAGGAGTGGAGGGTGTTGCAGTTGTGGTTGCGGTGGACGACGACGTCGGGGTATCGGCTCCGGCATGATGGAGGAGGGAGGCGGTTGATGTGTGGGATGGGGTGGCGGACGGAGGACGCCGGGGTTTCGCGGCTGGTGGAGAGGTAGTAATGGCGCCCATGGAGTACGAATGGGGAATTGGGAAGGGGGCGGGGGGAGCTAAGGGGAACCATGTTTCCGTCTGGGACGCGCTTGTTTTTGGTTTTTTGAACAGATGGGACGCACTTGTTTGAAATTTGGAGAAAGTACAAACTTTGCCCCCTCTTAAATTTCAGACCTACTGCGGATCGGGGGCAGGACGGTAATCCCGGGTGTCCCAAATAGTGGGCGGGAGCAATTTTGGCCGAGCACATGTGTGCTTAGGCCGCCATGGTGTATGAATGTTTTTCGGAGGCGGTTGCGTGGCGCCTAGATGAAGCTACAAACCTACCCCGGTTTAGACCTTTGGAAGTCGGGTCGGTAGGTTTCATGGGTCAGAGTTAGAAAAGTAATTTCCTTCTACCAAACATTGGTCTCACGCGGTTTCGGGCGAGTAGAGGTTTTGGTGCTTCGTTCGAAATTTTGAAACAAAAGCATTCACGTTTAGAGTACTCCCTCCATTTTTATTTACTCTGCATATTAGAGTTGACTGAAGTCAAATTTCATAAAGTTTGACCAAGTTTATAAAAAATAATATAAACATTTATCATAACAAATCTACATGATGTGAAAGTACATTCGATAATAAATCTAATTTTATTGATTTGTTATTGCTTATGTTAATATATTCTTTTATAAACTTGGTCAAAGTTTATAAAGCTTGACTTTTACCAAAGCTAATACGCGGACTAAATAAAAACGGAGGGGGTGCGCTTGAACTTTGAGGATTGACCTAAATAGACAACTTTAAATTTGACCTTGTATGTTTGAAAACCTCAGGACAAGTGGAAAGTGGATTCCAGGTTCGAGAGGTTCCTCCTCCGTCTGCCTCAGTTCCCACTCAACTTTCTTAATTCATCCAGGAAGTCCTTCTCAGTTTTGGAGGTTACACGGTTTAATGCCCGGATCACATAGTTAACTTGATCGCGCCTTTTCCTTTCTCTATGAGTTTTGGTTGATAATGACTTAAGGTGAGCAACGAACCTCCAATCACCTTTTCAGGCAGTCATCAGTCGCCCCCTTTCCTATTTAGCTTTGCTTGCTGCCTATTATGAGAATAGGTCCCGGTTCAAGTGGCCCGCCTTTCATCATCATCTATACCAGCTGCCATGCACGACCGTAAGATAACTTTGATTCGCCTGGCCAGCAGGCGGGCAGTGTTCTTATCTTGTGTGACAAAGGCCCAATGAAAGAGGATTTTCAATCCTATGCCCGCTGCCAACCAGAATGGTATTTTTCCTGCAATGATGGAGGGCTCCCGCAGTCGAGGAGGGCAAAGATAGGTCGAAGACGCAAGTAGCCCAACGACAGGCTTGTGTGGAGGCGAAATCAAAGAAATATTTACCTCATTTCTAAGATGAGCTAGCGCTTGCATCACCATGAAAAATATGAAGGTGAACCACAATGAGAAACATACTTGCCCCATTAGCATGCATATAACAGAGCAACTAGCTTTCAGAGAAGAGATTTCAGTATCCAATTGCTTTTCTGACTGGAATTCTCTAGCTCACTTCACTTTGACACTTGAAAATCCTATAACTATGATTATTTTGGAATGGAGGAGGTAATTTTGAATCTATTTTGTACACGACTATATATGCTATTATGTACAAAAGCAGAGCAAAGATTGGTGCCCCCATAATTTAGGTATGATTTACAAATGCGATGATATTGAATTCAAATAATTGTATGGACTTCATGTTGAATTCGAATTTTTTAAACCACCTTAAGTTGAATTCAAATGTATGCTACTTCATAGAAAGCTATTTATAATGTTCATTGTGTAACTTCTGTATGTATAATGTGCTTTACACACACAACATGAACTATACTCACGTTTATATTCGATTGCTAACGCGATGCATTGTCTGGAGTTCAAAATACTAACTCCGTGGATCAATTATGTCGAATAATAACATAGACATGCTCAAATTTGATAGAATATAGATGTCTAATGGATCAATGACCGTTCCTTACGCGAATTGCAGATATCATGATCCCATCCTAATATTTGGATACAATTTATATTTTTAATCAATGTGTACATCCGTCTTTTACGTGTAGTTTTACTCTCCATAGGCCCCTCCTCACACACACGCTGACTTTCTCTCTCACAGATACGCGCACACGGTGTATATCCATCGGTTGTCTCTCACACATGCACACACACTCTCTCCCGAGGTGTCTTTCTCGCAGACATCCTCTCGATATAACCCTCCCTCCATCTCGTAACCATTTACGACTCTTTTCACTAACCTTTATCACAAGCACTCTTCCTCTCACAGGCATACACATGAACAATCCCCATCGACCCTTTCTATATACATAGACCTGCCTACGTGTCTCCGGCACGCGCATTATCTTTAGGCCTGTCTCTCATGCATTGTCTCCACCTCTCTTCCTAATTGACGAGTATGATTCTAGCAGAGCATTCTGTAGGATGCCCCTTAAAGTTAGGTTGGATGAATACTAATATCAGAGATAAGGGGTTACCTTAGTCCAAGCACCTAGGGTTACAAATCCTAGCCGGCTTTGTCAGCAGACACAGAGTCCTTCACGACTCTTCTATCTTTGTCTTGTTCGACTAGTCCTCCATGGGTCTCCCAAAATGCGTCACGGGGCGACCAATGTGGCGCAGGACGGAACCGAACCAAGGGCCTCACCTTGGCCCACCAGACCTCATGCGGTGACACACCCTCTACCCCCAGGCCTCGTTGTCTTCTCACACCCACACATACCAACACGAACACCACACAAAATATTTTCTCCTCATGCCTCTATCCCCTCCCCTTGCATATACACACTCAAGGGCATCTCTCACTGTGACATCCTATTCGTCTCTCTCTCTAGACCTCTCTCATTTCTCGTGCTACCTCTCCCATGTCCCCCTCCCCCCGCCGGCCCCTCTATCCATGCATCTCTCGAATACGTAATACATACACATACCTCTCTAGGCCCTGCCAAATACATCAACTAGACATTCACACATGTTGCATCACGTACCCCATTGATCTAAAAAGCCATCTCTTCATGTTTATTTCGCATACAACATTCCTTTTGAATAAAAGCACACAAAGTGTGGCCAAAAATTATTTTAGAATTTCTACATATATACAATATTACTAAGTTATATGGAGGAGTATGAACATTAATTTGCATTGCATGGTGCCCCCAATGATATTTATTCCACACTATGGATTTTTATATTTATACTATATATAAAGTTAGTCATAATAAAGAGAAACAAAGAGTATCTCTCTCTCCATCGCATACACCCCCTCTAAACCCCTTTCACGTACGCACACAAACTATCTCCAGGTCCTCTAAAAGTACGCCCCAACACATTCACACATGTTTCATCTTTCTCTCACGATATATATAGTGATGATCATTGTATTTGAAGCGAAAGCATGATACATACATTGGACTTCAAAATGCACTCATTACGGTCACCATTTGCGTTTTGTGGTTATTATACAGTCACAGGCTCACCATACAAATCTGTATTTGCTCAAGACACGACTAGTTGACCAGTTAAACGCTCCACGTGGCACCTCTAGTGTTGCATCACATTATCTCACTACCATTGGGCCCACCTGTCGGCGTGTATAAGAATGAAAACAAACGATAAAAAATATTGGATGATGGTTCGAAGTCATGACCGAGGGTATAACAGACAAGGTGGCTTTGTATTGGTATGTTGAGCCATATGTTTTAACACACAGGAGTTGCACTACTGTAGGATGCTGCTTACGCGACACTATGATCAGAGACCCTTCGACGAAACTGTGTGCGATGCAATAATCGCAAACGCTGGTGTAAAAGAACCGTCAAAAAAGGTGCAAAACGTTTGCGATGGCGGAGCCATCAAACACAGTTCAGATTTTAGTTGCGTGTGCGATGCAGGGCATACGATTCAGTTCATTGAACTGTTTGCGATGAGGCAGAACAAAGGAAACGGGCAGCCAGATGAAGGCCTGTGCGATATACAGTTGGATGAACTATTTGTGATGAGGAGGAACATTAGAAACGGGCAGCTAGATAAAGGTGTGTGCGATTGAGGGCATACACTTCAGAAGGATTAACTGTTTGCGATTAGGCAACATAACAGAAACGGGCCGGCCAGATTAAAGTGTCTGCGATTGATGGCATACACTTCACATGAATGAATTGTTTGCGATTAGCCACAACAAACTGAAATAGTTAGATAGATCAACGTGTGTGTGCGCTATACGAGCACGCACATTCTAATTAAAAAAGCATGCGCAATGGTAATAACGAGCGCGCACGGTTGTTGGAACAAGACGTGTGCTGACATTGCCTCTTGCGGTGCACCCTATGGTGCAAACGCCACGTACGGGGCCGAGAAGGCGTACGTGCCCATGTTACTCCTTCCGAGAATAGTGCCACACTTATAACCGTCAGTAAATTTTGAGCATGCTGTAACACCCACAATGCGGCTATATCTCCCACGTGTCGGGGCACGACTTAGAGGCATAGACACATGGTAGTTTTGTTGCAAGAGGGGTAATCTTCACACAATTCCATGTAATGAATAAGAAAGGGATAAAGAGTTGGCTTACAATCGCCACTTCACACAATACAAAAATAATTCATACATCATCCAAAGTAGAATCAAAGGTCCACCTACGGAACCAAAATAAAGGAATACAACCCCAAATGCTAGATCCCCGATCGTCCCAACTAGGCTCCACTACTGATCATCAGGAAACGAAACGTAGTAACAACCCAGATACTCGTCGAACTCCCACTTGAGTTCGGTAGCATCACCTGCACTGGTATCCTCGGCACCTGCAACTGTTTGGAAGTATCCGTGAGTCACGAGGACTCAGTAATCTCACACCCGCGAGATCAAGACTATTTAAGCTAATGGGTAGGAGAAGGTAGTGAGGTGGAGCTGCAGCAAGCACTAAGCATATATGGTGGCTAACATACACAAATAAGAGCGAGAAGAGAAGCAATGCAATGGTCAAGAAGCTAGAAGTGATCCTGAAACTACTTACGTTCAAGCATAACACAAGACCGTGTTCAGTTCCCGGACTCCGCCGAAAAGAGACCATCACGGCTACACATGCAGTTGATTCATTTCAATTAAGTCAAGTGTCAAGTTCTCTACAACCGGATATTAAAAAATTCCCATCTACCACATAACCACGGGCACGGCTCTTGAAAGTTTATACCCTGCAGGGGTGTCCCAACTTAACCCATCACAAGCTCTCACGGTCAACGAAGGATATTCCTTCTCCCTGGAAGACCCGGTCAGTCTCGGAATCCCGATTACAAGACATTTCGACAATGGTAAAACAAGACCAGCAAAGCCGCCCGATGTGCCGAAAAATCCCGATAGGAGTCGCACGTATGTCATTCTCAGGGCACACTGGATAGGTGAAGCTATGAGTAAAACCAGCCCTCAAGTTGCCCCGGGGTGGCCCTGCAGGTTGCCCATTTCGGACCAACACTCGGAGGAGCACTGGCCCGGGGGGTTTAAAATAAAGATGACCCTTGAGTCTGCAGAACCCAAGGGAAAGGTATATGGTGGTAGGTAGGCAAATGGTAAAACCAAGGTTGGGTCTTGTTGGAGGAGTTTTATTCAAAGCGAACTGTCAAGGGGTTCCCATAACACCCAACCGCGTAAAGAATGCAAAATCAAGGAACATAACACCGGTATGACAGAAACTAGGGTGGCAAGAGTGGAACAAAACACGAGGCAAAAGGCCGAGCCTTCCACCCTTTACCAAGTATATAGACGCATTAAAATAAATAAGATATAATAATGATATCACAACAATATCCATGTTCCAACATGGAGCAAACTTCATCTTCACCTGCAACTAGCAACGCTATAAGAGGGGCTGAGCAAAAGCGGTAACGTAGCCAAACAATGGTTTGCTAGGAAGGTGGGTTAGAGGCTTGACATGGCAATATGTGAGGCATGATATAACAAGTGGTAGGTAGCGCGGCATAACGATAGAACGAACAACTAGCACGCAAAGATAGAAGTGATTTCGAGGGTATGGTCATCTTGCCTGCAAAGTTCTCAGAGTTGTCGAAAGCTTGATCCTCGTTAGCATTCTCAACAGGTTCCTCGTTCACATACTCGTCTCCCGGCTCTACCCAAGGCAAGAACACAAACAATGGAGCAACAATCAATCACGGTGCAATGCAAAAGCAACATGATGCAAAACATGGCATGATATGCAAGATATGATATGCAATGCAAATGCATGCTTCGGAAGGACAAGAATGATCAAGGAATCAACTTGGCAAACCAAGTATGCCGCTGGAAAGATGAGGTGATTTCGGTCGAAATCGATATAAGGATCACCGGAAACAGATGCACGGTTTGCAAATGGCAAGCAAAACAAGAATGACGCAAATCTACGATTAACAGCGTGATGGCACTTAGAATGCAACAAGAAACTAAGCTACTGCACCCCAACATAGCAACAAAGCATATGGAAGTGTTGTACAAAAGATGCTTCACAAAGCATGAACAGTGATCTACGGCTAAAACACTTGAGAACAGGTTCAAACAAGCATGGCAAAAGTGCAAAAGATATCAGCTTCACAGACTTGGTGAAAATACTAACATGTCAAAAACAACATCGGGAAGCAATGTTTAGAGCAAGCAAACAACATGAAACAGGAACATATCATAGCAAACAAGGGCATGGCATGATTCTACTAAATGCATAGAACAAAAGTCCCTTACTGAACATGAGCCAAAAAGGCACAGAAGATAAGATGGCACCCATGTAAACATAGCAAGTTTTATTAACAGTTTCAGACTTAGAAGAAAAACAGAGCATAGCATAAACAGATTTATGATAGCAACTTTGCAAGCTCATGCCACTCACCACAAAGCATTACATCACAACATAAGCATACCAACAGCAAGATGACATGTTCACGAAGCTAACCATGGCAAGAGCAAGTTCATAGGGTACATGCATCACTAGCAACAACCATGGCAATATTGATTAACATGTTAACAATCTGCCAGAAACATTTTATAGCAAACGTAGAGTAAGAAAATGACATGCTAGAGCATAACCACATGTTCAAAACATCCTTACTGAAGTTTCTCAAAATAAGCATGGATCTCATGGTAGCATCAAGTTTACATGGCATTAAAATAACAACAGGAAAAAGACAACAAAATCGTAAGTCCCTGAAAACAGCAACATTATGAAGCCTACTTTGCATGATTGTGCTAGTCACCACATAGATCACAAAAATACAAGACTTGCACCCCTGTAAATATGGCATGATGTAGTTCAAAACACATGTAGGCCTCATGCTCATAGAATGCACACATCAAATGCAACAAAAATGACATCACCATGTTCCGTAACAATGAAAATGGCATCATAATGGACATTAACATGCACGGAAATGCTGCTAACATGAAGAGCTCAACGAGACGAACAATTTGACATATCATATGCAAGATTTTGAGCCACGGTCACCAAGATACGACATGATGAAGGGGGCATAAAAACATTAGGGACATAGGCAAAATTTAGGGGTCAACCTCACTGAAACTGGATCTAGGGTTTCTGGTGACGCGTTCTTCGAGGTTCTGCGGGGTTTGCTAGAGATCGAGGTCACGGTGGCCGGAGAGGTCGGGGAAGATGGCCAGAGATGGGGGGGCGGGACCTGGTCACCGGGGTGCCCGCCGGCGACGAGGGCGGTGCGGAGGAGCAACGCGCGGGGTCAGGCGGCATGCGGCGTGACGCGGCGTCGGGGCGACCGTGGCGGCGGTCAGCGACGATGCGGGGACAACGGCGGCGGCGCAGGCTCGCGGCGGCGGTGTCGCGCGGGGGCGGCGCGGGGCGGCTCGGGCTCAGGGGCCCGCCCCGGGCCGAGCGGGCCGGCGCGGTGGGAGGTGGAGGCGGGCCTCCTGGCAGCACGCCACTGGCTGCGGGCGGTGGCGGCGACTCGTCCGGTGGGATCCAGACGTGTCCAGCGGCGGAGTGGGGCGATTTCTAGGGTTTGGACCGGATTTCGGGGGAGATGCACATATTTATAGGTAGAGGGAGGTAGGAATGTCCAGAGGGGGTGCGGTTTTCTCCCACACGATCGTGATCTGACGGTGGAGAACATGGAGATGGTTTAGATGGGTTATTGGGCTGTTTTGGAGGGGTGTTGGGCTGGAACACACAAGAGGCTTTTGCGGTTACCCGGTTAACCGTTGGAGCATCAAACGGCCTCTAAATGGAACGAAATTTGATAGGCGGTCTACCGGTGATGTACCAAGGCCACTCGACAAATATCGACCCATTCTGAGAATGTTTTCTCCCACTCACGAAAAGAGACAAGAGGGGTGCGCCGGGTGCATGTGGGAGTGTCGGATTGCGAAACAAACAACGAGGAAAATGCTCGGATGCATGAGACGAACACGAATGAAAATGCGATGCACATGACGACATGATATGAAATGCATGACATGAACAAAATGAAAAACAAAGACAAAACCCAACCACAAAGGGAATCTCATAACTTAAAGCCAAAAATGGCAAGAGTCGGAGTTGCAAATATGGCAAGTTACATCTGGGGTGTTACAATACTCCACCACTACAAGAGGATCTCGTCCCGAGATCTAGGACTGAAAGAACTCCGGATGTTCGGAATGGAGGTGATCCTCGCGCTCCCAGGTGGCTTCTCGGTCGAAATTGTGTGACCACTTCACTTTCAGGAATTTGATTGACTTATTGCGAGTCTTGCACTCGGTTTCTTCAAGAATAGCAACGGGTGCTCATGATAAGACAGATCTTCTTGGAGATCAATTTCTTCGAAGTTGATGGTGCACTCAGGAGTCTTGAAACACTTGCGAAGCTGTGACACGTGAAACACATCATGCACATTTGCGAAGTTGGACGGAAGCTCAAGTTGATAGGCGAGGTGGCCTACTTTGCCAATGATCTTGAAAGGACCCACGTATCTAGGGGCAAGCTTACCTTTGATACCGAAGCGACGAGTGCCTTTCATTGGAGAGACGTGGAGGTAGACATGGTCTCCGATCTCGAAAGCCAAGTCACGGTGCTTGCTATCATAGTAACTCTTCTGGCGCGATTGTGCGACTTTGAGATTTTCATGGATGACTTTACACATTTCTCCAGCCTCTGTGATCAAGTCGTTGCCAAGAAGTTGGCGTTCACCAGTCTCTGACCAATTGAGAGATGTATGACACTTCCTGCCATAGAGAATCTCGAATGGGGCCTTGCCCGAAGTCGCTTGGAAGATGTTGTTGTAGGAGAACTCGGCATATGGGAGACAATCTTCCCACTTCATACTGAAGGACATGACACAAGCCCTGATCATATCTTCAAGGATTTGATTTACTCGCTCAACTTGGCCACTAGTTTGAGGATGGAAAGCTGTGCTGAAGTGAATGTTGGTGCCCATGGCCTTCTAGAAGGAGCCCCGGAACTTAGAAGTGAAAATGCTTCCATGATCTGAAGAGATCAATTGCGGAATACCGTGCAAGGAGACAATCCTGGAGGTGTATAGCTCTACCAGCTGAGCTGCTATGATAGATTGTTTGATTGGAAGGAAATGAGCCACTTTTGTAAGCTTGTCGATGACAACGAAGATAGCATCATTTCCACGCTTGGACTTGGGAAATCAAGTCATGAAGTCCATTTCAATATGATCAAACTTCCATTCCGGAATAGCAAGAGGTTGGAGGAGACCAGCTGGTCGTTGGTGTTCTGCTTTCACTCTTCTGCAGACATCACATTCATTCACGAATTGAGCAATTTCTCGCTTCATTCAAGTCCACCAATACGACTGCTTGAGGTCATGGTACATCTTCGTACTTCCAGGGTGAATGGACAAAAGAGAATTGTTCGCCTCGTTCATTATGACCTTCCTTAGATCACCTTTAGGAACCACAATCCGGTCCTCGAAGAATAGAGTGTCTTTGTCATCAATGCGATAGCACTTGTATTTGGGTTGGCTCTTGGCAATCCCATGTTTCACCTTCTTCACCATGGTATCCAGGAGTTGTGCCTCACGAATTTGATCTTCCAAAGTAGGAGAGACTTGTAGATTGGCAAGAAAGCCTTGAGGAACAACTTGGAGATTCAGTTTGCGGAAAGCTTCACAAAGGTCTAGTTGGAAGGGCTTGAGAATTAAGTTGTTGCTGTAAGCCTTCCTGCTCAAAGCATCTGCAATGACATTGGCCTTGCCTGGAGTATATTGAATACTTAGATTGTATTCTTGAATCATTTCGACCCAACGAGTCTGTCTGAGGTTGGGTTGAGTGAAGATGTACTTGAGGCTCTTATGATCTGTGAAAATGTCCACTTTCCTTCCCAACAAGAGGTGTCTCCATGTTAATAATGCATGAACAACTGCCGCTAACTCAAGATCATGAGTGGGGTAGTTCCTTTCATTGGGCTTCAACTAGCGAGAGGTATAGGCCACAACTTTCTTCTCTTGCATTAACACAGCGCCGAGACCTTGCAAGGAGGCATCACAGAAAACTTCGAATGGCTTGGATTTGTCAGGAGGAGTCAAGACAGGAGCTGCGACTAGCTTCTCTTTGAGGGTGTTGAAAGCAACGTCACACTCAGGCGTCCAGACATACTTGACATGCTTCTAGAGGAGGTTGGAAAGAGGCTTTGTAATCTTGGAGAAATTCTCAATGAATCTTCGACAATAGCTTGCAAGTCCAAGGAAACTGCGGAGCTGCTTGACATTCTGAGGAGGTTCCCAGTTCACAATGCAAACACCTTCTCGGGATTAACAGCGATGCCCTTGCCAGAGATGATATGACCAAGGTAAAGAACTTCGTCAAGCTAGAACCCACACTTGGAAAACTTCGCATAGAATTGATGCTCTCTGAGCTTGTCGAGCACCAATCTCAAATGATTGGCATGATCCTCCTTATTCTTGGAGAAGACCAAGATATCATCGAGATACACCAAGACGAAATCATTTGTGTAAGGGTTGAAGATGAAGTTCATCATGCGAGAAAACATTGGAGGAGCATTGACAAGGCTGAAAGACATGGCAGTATATTCATAAGAACCATAGCTTGTTTTGAATGCTGTCTTGGGGATATCTTGTTCACGGATGCGAATCTGATGATAATCCATACGGAGGTCAAGCTTGGAGAATACTTTGGCACCTTTAAGTTGCTTGAATAGCTCATTGATGTTGGGAAGTGGATACTTGTTCGTAATTGTCTTCTTGTTCAATGGACGGTAGTCGACACATATCGGTCCGTTCCATCCTTCTTCCGGACAAAAAGAACACCACAACCCCATGGAGATGAACTCGATCTGATCAGACCCATATGCTCTTGTTCATCGAGTTGTTTCTTCAATTCCTTCAACTCCTCTGGTCGAAGCTTGTAAGGACCCTTGCAAATGGGTTCCGTACCAGGCTCAAGATCGATAACGAATTCAACTGGCTGGTGAGGAGGCATTCCCGGAAGCTCTTCTGGAAAGACGTCTTGATATTCACAAACAACTGGAATCTGAGAGATGGCATTCAACTCGCCCTTCTCATTGAGTGAAAACAACCGAATGGTTTTGTCCAGAGCGGCATAGATGATCACCTCATGAGAAGAGTGTGTCAATTGAATTTCCCTGGCAGCACAATCAAGCTGAGCCTTGTACTTAGAAAGCCAGTCCATGCCGAGAATTAGATCAATATCCAAGTCGCCAAGAACCATTGGAGAAGACAGAAATTTATAGTTGCCCACCTCGACAGACACATCAGGAGCTATCAAACTAGAGCTCAAACGTTTACCCGAAGAAATGACAGCCATGGGTTTACCCAAAAGTGAAGAAGTGAAATCATGCTTGGCAGAAACGGTCTTGACATGAAACAATGCGATGCACCAGAATCAAATGAGACTTTTGTAGGAATATCATTAACTGGAAGATTACCCATGATCACTTCTAAAGAATCCTCTGCCTGAGCTGTGTTCATCATGTTCACCTTAGCATGCTTGGGATTATGCTTGACCACTGCATTGCTTGAAGATCTCACATGAGGAGGAGGTGAAAGGCGCCTTTGGTTGAAGCACAGTAGCGACCCGACCTCAAACGGTCAAGTCTCTATGCTTAAGTATCATCCCTGGATCGGTATGCTGACACACACAGTACTCGAGGATTTATAACAGAGGTAAATCACATGTATAAAGTAACATAAATACTATTACCTCAATCCAAATAGCGGAAATAACAACAAGGTTGTGGATTCCCATCAAACCAACGGCAAAGTTGAGTGTAGAAATCGTAATCCCTAACGTATCACTTACTCGTCGTAAGATTCCTGCAACATGAGACGTTGCAGCCACAAAGGGTCAGTACATTGAATGTACTCGCAAATTCAAACCATAGGGTAATAATGAATAATAGCTATCACTACATGCATATTTGGCTGGTGGAAAGCTCTAACTTTATTTTTGCATAAAGCCAATTTTTCCCTACAGCAAAGGAATATATTTTATTTAACTACAAAGTTTGTTGAAAACATTGAGAAGGTTCCTCCAACTCAACCCCAATTAGAATAATCATTAACCCAATCAGTTAATTAAATAAAGTGATGAGATCAACATGATAATTCAAGAACCAAATACTCAAGATGTCCATAACCGGGGACACGGCTAATCATGATTAGTTTGTACACTGCAAAGGTTTGCACACTTTTCCCCACAAGACTCGATCTCCTCCATTGGGTTTCTCGCACTACATGGTGTTTGAGAAACGGATGACCGAGACATAGTCTTTCAGAAACGTTAACTCTTTACTCTGGGTGGACAGTTACACCTATTTTCCCCTACATCTGCTAGCCCACCACTGAAAGAGGTCATGCAACTTACTCAACTATGCTAGAGGCCATAATAGCTTGTGGCTGCACACGGAAGTTTCTAGTATGAATAATCTTATGATCCCTTTGAGCATGGGTGGCATTCCATAGGGTGATCACACGGGTCCTCCGGGATCCCCTTGGGCAAACACTGGGTTCTCAAGGTGCCTGGGAAAACCACTGGGTGCTCCAGGGTGCCTCTACCATTCCACCCAGATGTGTATTAAAGTAGCCACCTTAAGTTCACCATTAATAATAACTCTCACATCTGTCATGAATCACTCAAACCAAACCACGTCTACGAGCATAGCATAGCAGTATAAGCATAACGTAGAAGTAACTCCCAAAAGTTTGATATAAAAGATAATAGGTTCTACCTCATTATAGGGGAACGTAGCATAAATTCAAAATTTTCCTACGTGTCACCAAGATCTATCTATGGAGTCATCTAGCAACGAGGGAGGAGTGGATCTACATACCCTTGTAGATCTCGCGCGGAAGCGTTCAAGAGAACGGGGTTGATGGAGTCGTACTCGTCGTGATCCAAATCACCGATGATCCTAGCGCCGAACGGACGGCACCTCCGCGTTCAACACACGTACGGAGCAGCAACGTCTCCTCCTTCTTGATCCAGCAAGGGAGGAGGAGAGGTTGATGGAGATCCAGCAGCACGACGGCGTGGTGGTGGAAGTAGCAGGATTCCAACAGGGCTTCGCCAAGCGCTGCGGGAGGAGGGAGATGTGTCATGGGAGGGAGAGGGAGGCGCCAGGGCTTAGATGTTGCTGCCCTCCCTTCCCCACTATATATAGGGCCAAGGGAGAAGGGGGGGTGCAGCCTTGGCCCTTCCTCCAAGGAAGGGTGCGGCCAAGGGAGGAGTCCCTCCTCCCCAAGGCACCTCGGAGGTGCCTTCCCCCTTTAGGACTCTTCCCTTCCCTTGACTCTTGGCGCATGGGCCTCTTGGGGCTGGTGCCCTTGGGCCATATAGGCCAAGGCGCACCCCCTACAGCTCATGTGGCCCCCAGGGCAGGTGGCCCCACCCGGTGGACCCCCGGGACCCTTCCGGTGGTCCCGGTACAATACCGGTGACCCCGAAACTTGTCCCGATGGCCGAAATAGCACTTCCTATATATAATTCTTTACCTCCGGACCATTCCGGAACTCCTCGTGACGTCCGGGATCTCATCCGGGACTCCGAACAACTTTTGGGTTACTGCATACTAATATCTCTATAACCCTAGTGTCACCGAACCTTAAGTGTGTAGACCCTACGGGTTCGGGAGACATGCAGACATGACCGAGATGACTCTCCGGTCAATAACCAACAGCGGGATCTGGATACCCATGTTGGCTCCCACATGTTCCACGATGATCTCATCGGATGAACCACGATGTCAAGGACTTAATCAATCCCGTATACAATTCCCTTTGTCTATCGGTACAATACTTGCCCGAGATTCGATCGTCGGTATCCCGATACCTTGTTCAATCTCGTTACCGGCAAGTCTCTTTACTCGTTCCGTAACACATCATCCCGTGATTAACTCCTTGGTCACATTGTGCACATTATGATGATGTCCTACCGAGTGGGCCCAGAGATACCTCTCCGTTTACACGGAGTGACAAATCCCAGTCTCGATTCGCGCCAACCCAACAGACACTTTCGGAGATACCTGTAGTGTACCTTTATAGCCACCCAGTTACGTTGTGATGTTTGGCACACCCAAAGCACTCCTACGGTATCCGGGAGTTGCACAATCTCATGGTCTAAGGAAATGATACTTGACATTAGAAAAGCTTTAGCATACGAGCTACATGATCTTGTGCTAGGCTTAGGATTGGGTCTTTGTCCATCACATCATTATCCTAATGATGTGATCCCGTTATCAATGACATCCAATGTCCATGGTCAGGAAACCGTAACCATCTATTGATCAACGAGCTAGTCAACTAGAGGCTTACTAGGGACATGGTGTTGTCTATGTATCCACACATGTATCTGAGTTTCCTATCAATACAATTCTAGCATGGATAATAAACGATTATCATGAACAAGGAAATATAATAATAATCAATTTATTATTGCCTCTAGGGCATATTTCCAACAGTCTCCCACTTGCACTAGAGTCAATAATCCAGTTCACATCGCTATGTGACTAACACTCAAGGTCACATCCCCATGTGACTAACACCCAAAGAGTTTACTAGAGTCAATAATCTAGTTCACATTACCATGTGATTAACACTCGATGAGTTCTGGGTTTGAACATGTTATGCTTGTGAGAGATGTTATAGTCAACGGGTCTGAATCTTTCAGATCCGTATGTACTTCACAAATTTCTATGTCATCTTGTAGATGCAACTACTACTCTACATTTGGAGCTATTCCAAATAACTGTTCTACTATACGAATCCAGTTTACTACTCAGAATAATCTGGATTAGTGTCAAAGTTTGCATCGGCGTAACCCTTTACGACAAACTCTTTTACCACCTCCATAATCGAGAAAATTCCTTAGTCCACTAGTTACTAAGGATAACTTTGACCGTTGTCTTGTGATCCATTCTTAGATCACTCTTGTACCCCTTGACTGACTCATGGCAAGGCACATTTCAGGTGCGGTACACAGCATAGCATACTGTAGAGCCTATGTCTTAAGCATAGGGGACGACCTTCGTCCTTTCTCTCTATTCTGCCGTGGTCGAGCTTTAAGTCTTAACTTCATACCTTACAACTCAGGCAAGAACTCCTTCTTTGACTGATCCATCTTGAACACCTTCAAGATCATGTCAAGGTATGTGCTCATTTGAAAGTTCCATTAAGCGTTTTGATCTATCCTTATAGATCTTGATGCTCAATGTTCAAGTAGCTTAATCCAGGCTTTCCATTGAAAAACACTTTCCAAATAACCCTATATGCTTTCCAGAAATTCTACGTCATTTCTGATTAACAACATGTCAACAACATATATTCATCAGAAATTCTATAGTGCTCCCACTCACTTCTTTGGAAATACAAGTTTCTCATAAACTTTGTATACACCCAAAATCTTTGATCATCTCATCAAAGCATACATTCCAACTCCGAGATGCTTACTCCAGTCCTTAGAAGGATTGCTGGAGCTTTGCATACTTATTAGCATCTTTCAGGATTGACAAAACCTTCCGGTTGTATCACATACAACCTTTCCTCAAGAAAATCATCGAGGAAACAATGGTTTTTGACATCCTATCTGCAAGATTTCATAAATAATGCAGTAATCGCTAATATAATTCCAACAGACTCTTAGCATCGCTACGAGTGAGAAAGTCTCATCATAGTCAACTCCTTGAACTTGTTGGAAAAAATCTTAACGACAAGTCAAGCTTTCTTAATGGTGATACTTACCATCATTGTCCGTCTTCCTTTTTAAAATCCATCTGTACTCAACAGCCTTACGACCATCAAGTAGTTCTGCCAAATTCTACACTTTGTTTTCATACATGGATCCTCTCTCGGATTTTATGGCCTCGAGCCATTTATCGGAATCCGGGCCCACCATCGCTTCTCCATAGCTCGTAGGTTCATTGTTGTCTAGCAACATGACTCCCAAGACAGGATTACGTACCACTCTGAAGTAGTACACATCCTTGTCATCCCACGAGGTTTGGCAGTGACTTGATCTGAAGTTTCATGATCACTATCATAAGCTTCCACTTCAATTGGTGTAGGTGCCACAGGAACAACTCCTGTGCCCTGCCACACACTAGTTGAAGAGACGGTTCAATAACCTCATCAAGTCTCCACCATCCTCCCACTCAATTCTTTCGAGAGAAACTTTTCCTCGAGAAAGGACCCGATTCTAGAAACAATCCCTCATTGCTTTCGGATCTGAGACAGGAGGTATACCCAACTGTTTTGGGTGTCCTATGAAGATGCATTTATCCGCTTTGGGTTCGAGCTTATCAGCCTGAAACTTTTTCACATAAGCGTCCCAGCCCCAAACTTCTAAGAAATGACAGCTTAGGTTTCTCTAAACCATAGTTCATATGGTGTCATCTCATCGGAATTACGTGGTGCCCTATTTAAAGTGAATGTGGTTGTCTTTAATGCCTAACCCATAAACTATCGTGGTAATTCGATAAGAGACATCATGGTATGCATCATATCCAATAGGGTGCAGTTATGATGTTCGGACACACCATCACACTATGGTGTTCCAGGCTGTATTAGTTGTGAAACAATTTCCACAATGTCTTAATTCTGTGCCAAACTTGTAATTCATATATTCATCTCTATGATCATATCATAGATATTTTATCCTCTTGTCACGACGATCTTTCAACTTCACCCTGAAATTACTTGAACCTTTCAATAATTCAGACTCGTGATTCATCAAGTAAATATACTCAACATCTACTCAAATCATCTGTGAAGTAAGAACATAACGATATCCACTACACGCCTCAGCACTCATTGGACTGCACACATCAAAATGTATTACTTCCAACAAGTTGCTCTCTAGTTCCATTTTACTGAAAACGAGGCTTTCAGTCATCTTGCCCATGTGGTATGATTTGCATGTCTCAAGTGATTCAAAATCAAGTGAGTCCAAACGATCCATCTGTATAGAGTTTCTTCATGCATATCTACCAACAAACATGGTTCGCATGTCTCAATCCTTTCAAAAATGAGTGAGTCAAAAGATCCATCAACATGGAGCTTCTTCATGCGTTTTATACTGATATGACTTAAGTGGCAGTGCCACAAGTAGGTGGTACTATCATTACTATCTTTTGGCATGAACATGTGTATCACTACGATCGAGATTCAATAAACCATTCATTTCAGGTGTAAGACCATTGAAGGTATTATTTAAAAAAATAGAGTAACCATTATTCTCTTTAAATGAATAACCGTATTGCGATAGACATAATCCAATCATGTCTATGCTCAACGCAAACACCAATCTCGATGGTAGAGGGAGCGTGCGATGCTTGATCATATCAACATTGGAAACACTTCCAACACATATCGTCAGCTCACCTTTAGCTAGTCTCTATTTATTCCGTAGCTTTTATTTCGAGTTACTAACACTTAGCAATCGAACCGGTATCTAATACCCTGGTGCTACTAGGAGTACTAGTAAAGTACACTTCAACACAATGTATATCCAATATACTTCTATCGACCTTGCCAGCCTTCTCATCTACCAAGTATCTAGGGTAATTCTGCTCCAGTGGCTGTTCCCCTTATTACAGAAGCACTTAGTCTCGGGTTTGGGTTCAACCTTGGGTTTCTTCACTAGAGCAGCAGCTGAATTGCCGTTTCATGAAGTATCCCTTCGTGTCCTTGCCCTTCTTGAAACTAGTGGTTTCACCAACCATCAACAATTGATGCTCCTTCTTGATCTCTACTTTTGTGGTGTCAAACATCGCGAATATCTCAAGGATCATCATATATGTCCCTGATATATTATAGTTCATCACGAAGCTCAAGCAGCTTGGTGGTAATGACTTCGGAGAACCATCACTATTTCATCTGGAAGATCAACTCCCACTCGATTCAAGCGATTGTTGTACTCAGACAATCTGAGCACAAGTTCAACAATTGAGCTTTTCTCCCTTAGTTTGCAGGCTAAGAAAATCGTCGGAGGTCTTATACCTCTTGACGTGGGCACGAGCCTGAAATCCCAATTTCAGTCCTTGGAACATCTCATATGTTCTGCGATGTTTCAAAAACGTCTTTGATGCCTCAATTCTAAACCATTTAGCATTACGCACTGAACTATCATGTAGTCATCAAAAATGTGTATGTCAGATGTTCGCAACATCCATCGACAACGTTCGAGGTTCAGCACACTGAGCGGTGCATTAAGGACATAAGCCTTCTATGAAGCAATGAGGACAATCCTCAGTTTACGGACCTAGTCCGCATAATTGCTACTATCAACTTTCAACTAAATTTTCGCTAGGAACATAACTAAACAGTAGAACTGAAGCGCGAGCTACGACATAATTTGCGAATACCTTTTGACTATGTTCAGGATAATTAAGTTCATCTTATGAACTCCCACTCAGATAGACATCCCTCTAGTCATCTAAGTGATTACATGATCCGAGTCAACTAGGCCGTGTCCGATCATCACGTGAGATGAACTAGTCAACATCGGTGAACATCTTCATGTTGATCATATCTACCATACGACTCATGCTCGACCTTTCGGTCTCTTGTGTTCCGAGGCCATGTCTGTACATGCTAGGCTCGTCAAGTCAACCTAAGTGTTTTGCATGTGTTCCGAGGCCATGTCTGTACATGCTAGGCTCGTCAACACCCGTTGTATTTGAACGTAAGAATCTATCACACCCGATCATCACGTGGTGCTTCGAAACGACGAACTTTCGCAACGGTGCACAGTTAGGGGGAACGCTTTCTTGAAATTTCAGTGAGGGATCATCTTATTTACTATCATCGTTCTAAGCAAATAAGATGTATAAACATGATAAACATCACATGCAATCAAATAGTGACATGATATGGCCATCATCACTTTGCTCCTTTTGATCTCCATCTTCGGGGCTCCATGATCATCATCGTCATCACCGGCATGACACCATGATCTCCATCATCATGATCTCTATCATCGTGTCTTCATGAAGTTGTCTCGTCAACTATTACTTCCACTACTACAGCTAACGGTTAGCAATAAAGTAAAGTAACTACATGACGTTTATGTTGACACGCAGGTCATAAATAAATTAAGACAACTCCTATGGCTCCTGCCGGTTGTCATACTCATCGACATACAAGTCGTGATTCCTATTACAAGAACATGATCAATCTCATACATCACATATATCATTCATCACATCCTTTTGGCCATATCACATCACATAGCATACCCTGCAAAAACAAGTTAGACGTCCTCTAATTGTTGTTTGCATGTTTTACGTGGCTGCTATGGGTTTCTAGCAAGAACATTTCTTACCTACGCAAAAACCACAACGTGATATGCCAATTGCTATTTACCCTTCATAAGGACCCTTTTCATCGAATCTGATCCGACTAAAGTGGGAGAGACAGACACCCGCTAGCCACCTTATGCAACTAGTGCATGTCAGTCGGTGGAACCAGTCTCACGTAAGAGTACGTGTAAGGTCGGTCCGGGCCGCTTCATCCCACGATGCCGCCGAATCAAGATAAGACTAGTAACGGCAAGCATATTGAACAAAATCAACGCCCACAACTACTTTGTGTTCTACTCGTGTATAGAAACTACGCATAAACCTGGCTTTGATACTACTGTAGGGGAACGTAGCATAAATTCAAAATTTTCCTATGTGTCACCAAGATCTATCTATGGAGTCATCTAGCAACGAGGGAGGATTGGATCTACATACCCTTGTAGATCGCGCGCGGAAGCGTTCAAGAGAACGGGGTTGATGGAGTCGTACTCGTCGTGATCCAAATCACCGATGATCCTAGCGCCGAACGGACGGCACCTCTGCGTTCAACACACATACGGAGCAGCAATGTCTCCTCCTTCTTGATCCAGCAAGGGGGGAGGAGAGGTTGATGGAGATCTAGCAGCACGACGGCGTGGTGGTGGAAGTAGCGGGATTCCAACAGGGCTTCGCCGAGCGCAGCGGGAGGAGGGAGATGTGTCATGGGAGGGAGAGGGAGGCGCCAGGGCTTAGATGTTGCTGCCCTCCCTTCCCCACTATATATAGGGCCAAGGGAGAAGGGGGGGCGCAGCCTTGGCCCTTCCTCCAAGGAAGGGTGCGGCCAAGGGAGGAGTCCCTCCTCCCCAAGGCACCTCGGAGGTGCCTTCCCCCTTTAGGACTCTTCCCTTCCCTTGACTCTTGGCGCATGGGCCTCTTGGGGCTGGTGCCCTTGGCCCATATAGGCCTAGGCGCATCCCCTACAGCCCATGTGGCCCCCAGGGCAGGTGGCCCCACCCGGTGGACCCCCGGGACCCTTCCGGTGGTCCCGGTACAATACCGGTGACCCCGAAACTTGTCCCGATGGCCGAAATAGCACTTCCTATATATAATTCTTTACCTCCGGACCATTCCGGAACTCCTCGTGACATCCCGGGATCTCATCCGGGACTCCAAACAACTTTCGGGTTACCGCATACTAATATCTCTATAACCCTAGCGTCACCGAACCTTAAGTGTGTAGACCTACGGGTTCGGGAGACATGCAGACATGACCGAGCTGACTCTCCGGTCAATAACCAACAGTGGGATCTGGATACCCATGTTGGCTCCCACATGTTCCACGATGATCTCATCGGATGAACCACGATGTCAAGGACTTAATCAATCCCGTATACAATTCCCTTTGTCTATCGGTACAATACTTGCCCGAGATTCGATCGTCGGTATCCCGATACCTTGTTCAATCTCGTTACCGGCAAGTCTCTTTACTCGTTCCGTAACAAATCATCCCATGATCAACTCCTTGGTCACATTGTGCACATTATGATGATGTCCTACCGAGTGGGCCCAGAGATACCTCTCCGTTTACACGGAGTGACAAATCCCAGTCTCGATTCGCGCCAACCCAACAGACACTTTCGGAGATACCTGTAGTGTACCTTTATAGCCACCCAGTTACGTTGTGACATTTGGCACACCCAAAGCACTCCTACGGTATCCGGGAGTTGCACAATCTCATGGTCTAAGGAAATGATACTTGACATTAGAAAAGCTTTAGCATACGAACTACATGATCTTGTGCTAGGCTTAGGATTGGGTCTTTGTCCATCACATCATTCTCCTATTGATGTGATCCCATTATCAATGACATCCAATGTCCATGGTCAGGAAACCGTAACCATCTATTGATCAACGAGCTAGTCAACTAGAGGCTTACTAGGGACATGGTGTTGTCTATGTATCCACACATGTATCTGAGTTTCCTATCAATACAATTCTAGCATGGATAATAAACGATTATCATGAACAAGGAAATATAATAATAATCAATTTATTATTGCCTCTAGGGCATATTTCCAACACTCATCATCTACTTCCCAATACCCACATGTTATCAAATCCTAACCATGCAATGTTTGAGAGGTGAAACTAATGTATAAAAACTGGGTAATGAAAAGTATGATCAAAGTGTGAACTTGCCTTGTATTGTTGGTAAAGATGATTCGCACTCATAACTCCTGATAGTTCTACTCGTCACACTCCATTTCAATCTATCGTGAGAAAGCAATAGCAATCACACATAAGCAATCACTCTAAAGATCGGAAAGAACGAAGAAAACAATTCGGAAAACTTCAAAACCAAGCAAATAACTCTTGCAACATAAAACAATTTCTAACAGTACCAAAATTAAGTGAATTTGGCCTTAGCATAAATTTTAGGTCAAGATCTTCAATTTGCAAAAAGAATCAACTAAATCGGAGTTACGAAACTCAAGTTATGATCAAAAGAAGTTTGAATATGAATCTGAAAAAATTTCGAAATTTGGAAATTTCAAAAAGTTGATGTGACAGGTTCACTGGATAGGTGAAAACAAGACAAAACTATAGGCGGTGGTTTCATCTAATTTGGATGAACGAGTAAAAAGTTATGGCTATTTGAAAAATCAGAGCCAAGCTGTTTTACGGAAAAAAAATAGGTATGGCTAAAAGAATTCAAGGTCTAATGTATAAATACAGAGACTAATCTATACCTACTATTATAGGGAATAGGTATTCTTGGTTTGGTTTAGTCCTTTACGTTTAGTTTACACACATTAAGCGATCTGGGCCAGTTACTTGTATGCTGATGGGCCTTTTATGGGGATTTCATAGAGAGACTGCGAAAAATAATTGGGTCAAAATAAATCAACATTGTGGGAATTGAACACAAGACCTCCTGTCTATCTCTTAGATGTAACAACCAAATACTTATGCACCTTTCATATTTACTAATCCCAACTCACTCTAAATATACGAGTGGCAGTCATCATGTTTACTTTTTTTGCGAGAAGAGGAGTTGATATTAAAATGGCCAAATTAGTGAAAGGTCCACACAGAAAAGGAAATTGCAACCAAGCGCCTCTGCAACCCGACTATGCCGGTGCCGTGGACGAGCCGGTGACGCGCTGTTCGCCGCTGCTCGCTGATGCCTTGGATTAAAGCAGCCCCCGGGCAAAACGGGAAGTCTCTGATCAACGATCCCTGAGGACCTACACCCATGGCCGTCGTCGTCGTCGCACCACTCAACATCGCCTTCCTTCTCCAGATCTTCAACCACCGGAATCGCCATCCCTCGATCTCCGGCACGGGGGAACCCTGCACGGCCTCTCCATCGAGCAGCGAGCACGAAGAAAGGAGCTGGTCCACCGCGGAGCTCCACTAGAACTTCGCCGTCAAAGGGGAGACCAACACCTGCAAAAAGTCGATCCAGTCGCACCGCCGCCTCCACGACGCCACCGGCTGGCTCCCTAGGCACTCCTACACTATGTACACACTACAAATCAGGCCTCCCCCGTCCTCCCGCCGCCGGAGCATCCGGCGGAGGGCGAGGGAGCCGCCGATTCGGCAACAGCGAGGTGGAGAGCCCGGGGTTCGCACAAATCGCCCTTCGTTCCTGTAGATGGGGAAGGGTGAGGTCCAAGGCTCATGTTTAGGGAGAGCTAATTAAGCGAATGAGCTAATAAAGGAAGGATTGTGGGCTTAAATATAATATTTAAACGAATGTGGCTAATTAAAGAAAGGATTATGGATAAATCGGTGGAATAACTATTAGAAAGATTGTGGTCTTAATAAATTCTACATGAAGGATTTGAGATAAAAAAGTAGGATAATTAAAAGAAAAGATCTATAGGCCTTAATGTGTTGGGGCTACTAAATTAGAAAAGGAAGGATTTGATTCCCGACTAAAATGGGTGAGGACTTCATGGTAATTAATGAAAGGATCATACTTAAATGCTATTAGAGAAGGATTGTATTTAAATGAAATCAGTGGGACACATTACGCCTCGCAAAGAAAATATGAACATGACTAAATTGCGACGTATTTTTTTATGTTCATTTTGTAGAAGGACGATGTTGCGTTGCAACATGTTCTTCATAATGAGTCCGATGCTGTGCGACATTATTCTTGTGCAAAACATCAATTTTCCCCGTTGCAACGCACGCACATATGTGCTAGTTGATAATCTAATTATTCTACCGTACTAGTGTAGAAAATAATAAACTATAAAAGTATAAAAAGAAAAAAACGAAGAAAGATACCTTTATAAGGTAGAGAAAAGACGGCTTCTAAGAAAGGAGACAATTTTTAGAAGTCCCGCCGGAGAGGAGAAAAAATATGTTTCTTTAATGAATCTAGTCAAACCAAAATATTGATTTAACCCGAATCGGATGATTTTTGGAGGCTCTATGAGTCTATATTTATAGGTGGAAAAGAGATTTAAGGGTTAAAGGCAAGGCAATGTTGGACTAAACATAGACGAAATATAGAAAAGAGAGAAAACGTGCCTTGGATGGGCCTAAAGGCCTTCGGCCGGCGCGCGTACACTGCGTGATGCATTTTTTTCTTTGGAGCTATTGAAAAGAAAAAAAACTATGGAGAAGGAATATGGCCGGCTGGGCCTGGCCCATATAGGAAAAAATGATGGTGCGCTCGTTGCTACTATGATGTGCACGTGGGCGGCAGTTAGTGATGGGCCACATGTCTAGTTTTTTAAAAATAAAAACAGAAGGAAAACCGAATAACGAAAATAAAATAAAATTTTATATAGGCATATTATATATAGAAATTTTCGTAAAAATATTTTCTACAGCTTGAACATTTTTCTAGTGCCAAATAAAATCCACAAAAATTTAAATAAAGCAAAGAGTGCTACTAATGCGATAAAACCCAATAAAAATCATTTTAAAAATATCAAAACGATTTCAAATTTATTTCCATCCAATTTTCTAATGTAGGGAATCGTTTTACCCTATTTTACATTTATTTTATTTTTGGAGAAAAATAATTTGAACAAAAACCCAAAATAACTCCAAATTGAAAATGATTTCAAAGGGGCGTTAAATTTGGTTTCTTTGAAACTTCCAACTCATATTTCCTATAATTTGAAGAAGTCATTTTATCTTCTCTCATGAAAATTATTGAGTTGCTTAAAGTTTCTGAATTTGAAATATTTCCAAATGGAATTCAATTTTTTTTCAAAACCCTTTTCATTTATTTAGAAATGGAAGAAGTCATATTATCTTTACTCCAGGGTTTTGTATTTGAAAAGCATTTGAATTCATGGAGATCAGAAATGCAAAAATGAAAGTTTGGGAAAGTCCTTTTTATTCCCTCTCATTCAACTTTCAAAAGTGTCAAATTTCACTCAATTGCACTCAAGCAACCACACCACAAATCAAACAATCAATAAAAACTATTTATTTAATATAACATTCCAAAATTTAGAATTTTGGGATGTTACAAACCTACCACCCTTAAATGAATCTCGTCCTCGAGATTCGGAGAGGCTAGAAAGAATTAGGTTAGGTTTGGGGGGTCGTCTCAAAATCCATCGATCATCTCCGGGGGTCTCGGGTGCTACCACCCTTAGAAGCATTGTTACGGTTCCATCAAAACTCATTTACTCCATCCTTATTGTTGTCAGTGTCGATCTTCTTAGATCTTCAGGATAATTTCTTCTCTAGGACCTTCCAGTAGTGGCATAACCTTTTTCCTCAATTCTTTTGTCCTTTCATTTAGGTAAGGTTCTTCTGTGACTGGGTCTTCTTAGCTGACGGGTCTGGCGCCAATACTAAACAACTATCGATATCACATGGTGGTCAACAATTTGTGGTTTCTCCTACAGGAAATGGGTCTGGGCTTCATTCTCATCGTATGACCTACGATTGGCAACAACTGCCTAGTACAAGGAAAAATTGCTATACCATTCTAAGGTTTAAACAAGGTTTAATATCGTCGTCTCTCCACTATAGGCAAGTCACTCAGATTTACCATCCCTTATAGCAAGGCGAATAATAAGAGTAAGTCGGTATGGTGATCAATCCATCCCGCACCCAAATCATTACCTTGTACATGGTTTAGTGAATCTCACATTCTAACACTCGGTAATCCTCACAAGCATTGCAGAATTTTTCTTGTCGACGAACTAAGTTCGGATAAATCCACGGATTCTGCAAGCCAAACAAACATCTACCGTTTCTTCACAACTCTCAGGTTTTGCATTACTCCTATAAGATCGTCTGTTGCTAAAGTCGTAACTTCTTCCAGGGTTTTTTCTTCAGCAAGAGTGTGCTTGCTTCTTGGAAGGTCCTGGGGCCTGTGGGTTATGGCCCATCGCATCACTTGTAAACCTTGAACTCATCCTCGAGGCAACTGATCATTATTCCAACATTCAACTTCCTAGCATACTTAAATCCATCCAATTATACTGTCTCCCTTCCTTCCATTGGTACCAAACTAAGACGTGATTCCTCAGACTCATCATGGAGTTACAATTGCTCCATATTACCAACATCATACCTCCTTTATATCCACTAGTACTTCATCCCTTCATATTCTTGGGATACCCCACATATCGAGACAAAACTCATACTTATTTTGTCCAAAGTCCACTCCGTGGAATATCCTTATCCTTTCCAAGGGGTCAAGGGTCTTCACAGTTACTACCACCCTTGAAATGCACAAACTCATCCATAGACCATATTTCTCATATCCTCGAAAATGGTCAAAATCTTTCTTCATAGAGTAACAACTCATAAATATCCAAATCAGTACCAACGATGCTAACTTTATTGATTTTCCAATGATTACAATCTCTTCCATTTCCATTACATGCCTCAACTCAATGCCTCAATATAAAAGAAAGGTTCCCTTTGCTACTACTATATTTCTCACAGACACAACTAATTATCACAAGTCTCCTTCTCCTTGGGACAATCTCTGGCAAAGTGCCCCGCTTTATTACAACGAAAACATATTCCTTCTGACAAGTTTTAAGGTTTCCTTTTTGGGAAACTGCTGAAGTAGTGCCCCGACTCCTTGCACCTGAAACAGGTGATATGACTCAGGTCCTTCCTAGAATCCAATATACTTCTCTTCCTGGACTTTTTTGTTCCAATCAGGGCTTCTATTTCTTGTGGGTCATACTCTACTTCCTTTGTCGGGAATTCTACTAGATCCCCATTCAGACAATTTTGAGAGATGTGTCCTTCTTCCCCACATGAATAGCATGCACTGGGTTTCTTACCATTTCCATAAGGCTTCAATTTCTGGGACACAAGCTGAGACTTTAGCAGAGTCAACTTAAATTCTTTCCAAGAGGTTACTCCTTGCCATCCATTGATGGCTTGGTACATCCTCCACCAGGTAGCAACACCTCTTTCAAAGTACTGAAGCGCATGCTGGGCCATATCCTTTTCGGCTATAGTGTTATTCTCCATATGATTTTCCATGTTCTGAATCCATCGGTCCATCTCCAATTGACTCATTGGTCCAGAAAATATAAGCTCATCTCCATTCGTCCTCTATTGGGTCCAGGGGTTTTGGGGTGAGAGAGAGATAGGGAGGGATACACACAATATAAACAAAAGTTTTGAAAAGACAGATTTTATTTTGTGGCTGTTGGAAAAACATCAAACAGATGACAGCTCACAATCGTCGCATCTAACATAGGTATATATCAGGGGTTTGGTCTTCTAAAGGTCAATAAATCTTCAAAGTCGCCAAACTCTTCAAGTCTTGTTCATGTCTCCGATGGCTTCTTCCGATAGTGTTTGTCCTTCTCAAGTTCTGTTGCCAGATCATCTCTATTGACGTGAAGTCTCTTATGACATCCTTCAATATTCTGGACTTGCGTTCCAAACTTCTGGTTTCAACATCCTTGGCATGAACCATGTCCTACTGTCCTTCACTTCCTGACAAATCTCCGGTATCTTGAGGTTTTGCTCCTTCAGCTTGGCTACTTTCAGCTTCTGGGTCCTAAGTTCTTCACGAAATGCTTCTTGTCAAATACGACTTCCTGAAGGTCCATCTAAAAATTCTTCATGTAATACTCCAGATCCTGGTGATACACTAGCTAAGGTTAAAACTTCATTTTTTACTGATAGGTGCTCCATTAGCATTCTACCATCCAATTCTTTCGAAGAAAATGCATGCTTAACTCAGCACGGTGTCAATAGCATAAGCGGGCGATAACATCATGGATAACCGTGTTTCTGCCCTTGTCATTGCCATGAGCTATCCTTCAATAATTGATATCTCCTGCCTTAGGGTTTTTTTGACAAAAACTTCGAGTTTTTAACTCTCCATGTTCCGGTCTTTCTCCGACACACCTTGATCTCGGGTATTGTCAGGTTCTATGGTCTGACCAGTTCCATAATGGTAGCCTTCCTAGGTCATACCAATCTGTAAATTCTTCAGAGCCTTCAAATTTCTCCTAGTCTTCGGAGTCTTCAACCGTTGTAGTTTCCATTATTATAATTCTTAATAAATTCCTCTTCATTCCAAAGTGGTCTTTGTTGTCCGATATCTTGTCCTTCTTGGAGTGGTCTCATCAGTCGTATCTTCGTGTGGTCAAAAAGGGAAAGGGGTATAGTCTCACTAAAAAGGAATATTTGAATAAACTCGGAAGAGAAGAGAGGTAAAAGATCTTTTTGAAAAGAAAGTTGTAGAGAAAAATCTTTCCTATGGGCTTGCCAGTTTCTAGGGGTCACGTCCTACAATCAACATGTGCTCTGATACCATCTTGTAGCGACCCGAACTCAGACGGTCATGTATTTGTGCTTAAGTGTCATCCCTAGATCGGTATGCTAACACACACAGTACTCGAGGATTTATAACAGAGGTAAATCACATGTATAAAGTAACATAAATACTATTACCTCAATCCAAATAGCGGAAATAACAACAAGGTTGTGGATTCCCATCAACACCAACGGCAAAGTTGAGTGTAGAAATTGTAATCCCTAATGTATCACTTACTCGTCGTAAGATTCCTGCAACATGAGACATTGCAGCCACAAAGGGTCAGTACATTGAATGTACTGGCAAATTCACACCATAGGGTAATAATGAATAATAGCTATCACTACATGCATATTTGGCTGGTGGAAAGCTCTAAGTTTATTTTTGCATAAAGCCAATTTTTCCCTACAACAAAGGAATATATTTTATTTAACTACAAAGTTTGTTGAAAACATTGAGAAGGTTCCTCAAACTCAATCCCAATTAGAATATTCATTAACCCAACCAGTTAATTCAATAAAGTGATGAGATCAACATGATAATTCAAGAACCAGATACTCAAGATGTCCACAACCGGGGACACGGCTAATCATGATTAGTTTGTACACTCTGCATAGGTTTGCACACTTTTCCCCACAAGACTCGATCTCCTTCGTTGGATTTCTCGCACTACATGGTGTTTGAGAAACGGATGACCGAGACACGGTCTTTCAGAAACATTAACTCTTTACTCTGGGTGGATAGTTACACCTACTTTCCCCTACATCTGCTAGCCCACCACTGAAAGAGGTCATGCAACTTACTCAACTATGCTAGAGCCCATAATAGCTTGTGGCTGCACATGGAAGTTTCTAGTATGAATAATCTTATGATCCCTTTGAGCCTGGGTGGCATTCGATATGGTGATCACACGGGTCCTCTGGGATCCCGTTGGGCAAACACTGGGTTCTCCAGGTGCCCGGGCAAACCACTGGGTGCTCCAGGGTGCCCCTACCATTCCACCCAGATGTGTATTAAAGTAGCCACCTTAAGTTAACCATTAATAAGAACTCTCACATCTGTCATGAATCACTGAAACCAAACCACGTCTACGAGCATAGCATAGTAGTATAAGCATAACGTAGAACTAACTCCCAAAGGTTTGATATAAAAGACAATAGGTTCTACCTCATCATCTACTTCCCAATACCCACATGTTATCAAATCCTAACCATGCGATGTTTGAGGGGTGAAATTAATGCATAAAAACTGGGTAATGAAAAATATGATCAAAGTGTGAACTTGCCTTGTACTGTTGATGAAGATGATTCGCACTCATAACTCCTGATAGTTCTACTCGTCACACTCCGTTTCAATCTATCATGAGAAAGAAATAACAATCACACATAAGCAATCACTCTAAAGATCTGAAAGAACGAAGAAAACAATTCCGAAAACTTCAAAACCAAGCAAATAACTCTTGCAACAGAAAACAATTTCTAATAGTTCCAAAATTAAGTGAATTTGGCCTTATCAGAAAGTTTAGGTCAAGAGCTTCGGTTTGCAAAAAGAATCAAATAAATCGGAGTTACGAAACTCAAGTTATGATCAAAAGAAGTTTGAATATGAATCTGAACAAATTTTGAAATTTGAAAATTTTAAAAAGTTGATGTGACAGGTTCACTGGATAGGTGAAAACAAGACAAAACTATAGGCGCTGGTTTCATCTAATTTTGATGAATGAGTAAAAAGTTATGGCTATTTGAAAAATTAGAGGCAACTGTTTTACGGAAGAAAAATAGGTATGGCTAAAAGAATTTTAGGTCTAATGTATAAATACAGAGACTAATTGATCATCTAATTATTCTACCGTACTAGTGTAGAAAATAATAAACTACGAAAGTATAAAAGGAAAACGAAGAAAGACACCTTTATAAGGTAGAGAAAAGACGACTTCGAAGAAAGGAGACAATTTTCAGAAGTCACGCCTGAGAGGAGAAAAAATATTTTTCTTTAATGAATCTAGTCAAACCAAAATATTGATTTCACCTGAATCGGATGATTTTTGGAGGCTCTATGAGTCTATATTTATAGGTGGAAAAGAGATTTAGGGGTTAAAGGCTAAGCAATGTGGGATTAAACGTAGACGAAATATAGAAAAGAGAGAAAACATGCCTCGGATGGGCCTAAAGGCCTTCGGCCGGCGCGTACACTGCGTGATGTAGTTTTTTTTTTCTTTGGAGCAATTGAAAAGAAAAAAAACTATGGAGAAGGAATATGGTCGGCTGGGCTTGGCCCATATAGTAAAAAATGATGGTGTGCCCGTTGCTACTATGATGTGCACGTGGGCGGCAGTTAGTGATGGGCCAGATGTATAGTTCTTTTTAAATAGAAACAGAAGGAAAACCGAATAACGGAAATAAAATTAAATTTTATATAGGCATATTATATGTCAAAATTTTCAGAAAAATATTTTCTACAGCTTGAACATTTTTCTAGTGCCAAATAAAATCCACAAAATTTAAATAAAGTAAAGAGTGCTACTAATGCAATAAAACCCAATAAAAATCATTTTAAAAATATAAAAATGATTTAAAATTTATTTGTCTCCAATTTTCTAATGTAGGGAATCATTTTACCTATTTTCCATTTATTTTATTTTTGGAGAAAAATAATTTGAATAAAAACCCAAAATAACTCCAAATTGAAAATGATTTCAAAGGGGCGGTAAATGTGGTTTCTTTGAAACTTCCAACTCATATTTCATATAATTTGAAGAAGTCATTTTATCTTCTCTCATGAAAATCGTTGAGTTGCTTAAAGTTTCTGAATTTGAAATATTTCCAAATGGAATTCAAATTATTTCAAAACCCTTTTCATTTATTTAAAAATGGAAGAAGTCATATTGTCTTCACTCGAGGGTTTTGTATTTGAAAAGCATTTGAATTCATGGAGATCAGAAATGCAAAAATGAAAGTTTGGGAAAGTCCTTTTTATTCCCTCTCATTCAACTTTCAAAAGTTTCAAATTTCACTCACTTGCACTCAAGCAACCACACCACAAATCAAACAATCAATAAAAACTATTTTTTTAATATAACATTCGAAAATTTAGAATTTTGGGATGTTGCAAGTACTTGTTTGCATAGTGCCCTTTCTGCTGACACTTGTTGCAAGTCACCTCTCGGAGCAGACGATGATAAGGGGCACTTGACCTTGGAGCTTGAGACTGAGCTTTGTTCTGATAGACTGGGTTGGGTGGGTGGGAAGTTCCATTGCCACCTTTGCTCTTCTGCTGGTAGGGCTGGTGAAACGGAGGAGGAAGCAACCGGAACTTCTGTTGCTTAGCTGCCACTTGTGAGGAAGAGGAAGATTGAACTGCATCCCCGACTCTCTTCTTTCAAGCCTCACACTTGAGCTGAGCAGCTTCTTGCTTTAGTGCCATGTTATAGAATTGATCAAACTTAGTCGGCTCAAGAAGCACGAGAGCTAACTGCAGATCTTCTCTGAGGCCACCTGTAAATTGATAGATCATACTCTTTTCATCAGAAACGTCTTGTTTTGCGAAGCAAGAAAGTTTCTGAAATTGGATATTGTATTGGTACACGGACATGCTGCCTTGCTTGAGATTGCGGAACTCCTCACGCTTGCTCTCAGCAACACTTGGTGGAATGTGATGAGCTTTGAAGTCTCGGCGGAAATCATCCCAGGTAACCACACGACCTCCTCTGGAATCTCTGTATTGCTGATACCACTCAGCAGCTTGGTCCTTGAGGTGAAACGAAGGAAACTTGACAAAGTCCTCAGGTCTGACATTGCTACATTCAAAATGCTCTTGTAGATGTCCATGAGCCAATCGTTGGCGTCTATGGCCTCGACACAGTTGCTGAAGGACTTCGGCTGGTTTGCGAGGAACTGGTTGAGGGTAGCAAACTGGGGCTGATTGTTGAAATTTCCTTGGCCTTGATTTCCTTGGTTTCCTTGACCTTGCTTGTGCTCTTGCAAGAGTTGCAAAAGCATCTGAGTGTTGGTGTTGGTGGCTGCCATGACATCTTGCCATGCCTCCGAAGATGGAGGTGGTGGTGGAGGGTTCGACTGATCCCCATCATTGCGGTCCGGATTCTGACGCGTTGGATGAGCCATCCTGAAGAGGGTGACATCCGTTAGAATCTTGATAGACAGATAGACAAGCTGAATCAATGGATAGAAATTGCAACATACAGTCTTCACAATAAGGGCTCCTTTGATTCAAAGGAATTCTATAGGATTTTTGGAGGATTGAAATCCTTTGGAATTTTTCCTACGTTTGTCCTTTGATTCATAGGATTGAATCCCATAGGATTTTTTCCAGTGGAATTTTTTGTACTACGTTTCATAGGAAATCTAACATCCACGACAACCTCTTTTTACAATTCCTTTGCTTTTCCCATGAAATCAAACACTCCATGCTAATCCTATAGGATTAAAGTGGGCATGCCACTCCAATTCTACACTTTTCCTATTCCCGCGTTTTCAAAATTCCGCGAATCAAAGAGGCCTTAAACATCCGAACAAGGATGAACGAATGAATTCCAAAGTAAATCATCACACGTCCATTAAGTTGAGAAGCCACTTAGGTAAAGGTAGATGAATAAAGCAACAAGGTACGAATATGAACAAATAAGTGGTAAGGATTACCCAATCACAAACCAAATATCTGCGGGAAGAAATACTAGAGCTACTTGAATTCCCACCTATAAAACTCCTGAAACTTTCTGGTTATGCAATCAGGTGTTGGGGATACAAGGGAAGCATAATATCTCACCCAAACTAACAATCCCTACATCCAGCTATATCCATCCTTCAACACATAATCAAGAAACCTTCGGAAATCATGTACCTCAACCTTCCAAAAGCATCTGTTATACGAGTTATGGCAATACTCCCAAACTCCCGCCCCAGTATTGGATGGCATCAAGGTTATCTCACCAACAACTGAATAAAAGAGATTTTCAATGTCGACGAACTCAGGTATTCTAGAACTGCAACGATAAAATTGTGACGACAACACCTCGGAGCTCAACTCCCCAGGACATTGCCACAACCCCTAAATGTCAGGAGGCACCAATAACAATGTTCTCGTCACAAAACTATCAGAATGATTCCAAGATACCTGTGTGATCCTAATTTTTTAGTGAAATTTGAGGAGAGGAGAGTCAAAACTTCTATGTCAGGAGGCCTCACCAGAGAGACGAAGGGACCGAGGAATAAAAAGAATCCTACTCTCCGATATATATAATCCTAAGACTCAAAACATTTTGTTCTAGACTCGACAACGTCAGCGATTCGATAAAGCAGGGGGCTCCTAAGTCGGGGATGGCTCTGATTACCAGCTTCTAACGCCCACAATGCGGCCATAATTCCCACGTGTCGGGGCACGACTTAGAGGCATAGCCACATGGTAGTTTTGTCGCAAGAGGGGTAATCTTCACACAATCCCATGTAATGAATAAGAAAGGGATAAAGAGTTGGCTTACAATCGCCACTTCACACAATACATAAATAATTCATACATCATCCAAAGTACAATCAAAGGTCCGTCTACGGGACCAAAATAAAGGAAGACAACCCCAAATGCTAGATCCCCGATCGTCCCAACTAGGATCCACTATTGATCATAAGGAAACGAAATGTAGTAACGACCCAGATCCTCGTTGAACTCCCACTTGAGTTCGGTAGTGTCGCTGTCAAAACCGGAGGTTCTCGGGTAGGGGGTCCCGAACTGTGCGTCTAGGCCGGATGGTAACAGGAGGTAGGGGACACGAAGTTGTACCCAGGTTCGGGCCCTCTTGATGGAGGTAAAACCCTACGTCCTGCTTGATTAATATTGATGATATGGGTGTTACAAGAGTAGATCTACCACGAGATCAGAGAGGATAAACCCTAGAAGCTAGCCTATGGTATGATTGTATGTTGTGATTGTTGTCCTACGGACTAAAACGCTTCGGTTCATATAGACACCGGAGAGGGTTAGGGTTACACAAGGTCAGTTACAAAGGAGGAGATATCCATATACGTATTGCCTAGCTTGCCTTCCACGCCAAGTAGAGTCCCATCCGGACACGAGACGAAGTCTTCAATCTTGTATCTTCATAGTCTAACAGTCCGGCCAATGGAGATAGTCCGGCTGTCCGGAGACCCCCTAATCCAGGACTCCCTTAGTATCCCCTGAACCAGGCTTCAATGACGATGAGTCCGGCGCGCAGTATTCTCTTCGGCATTGCAAGGCGGGTTCCTTCTCCGAATACATCACAGAAGAATTTGAATACGAGGATAGTGTCTGACCCTGCAAAATAAGTTCCACATCCCACCGTAGAGGGAATAATATTTTCGCAGATCTAATTTGCTGGCTTGTTTTGGCAACACGATGTTACATCATGGCCCGGTGATTGTTCGAACCGTTTCTTTTAACCAGCCCGCACATAACGCGAGGCAGTTTTTCGACACGTCTTGTCAAAGCAGAGATCGTGTCCCCTTATTACGGGATTCTCATCAATACGGGCGTGGGTAACCCAACCGCGCCATCAATTGCGGCGCTTGGGGGATAAGCGAGTTTTACCAGGCAAGTGGGGACGCTTAGTTTTGTCCGCCCATATAAAGGGATAAGGATTCACCTTTCTATCCACACCTTCTTCCTCCTCTGCTCATCCGCTCTCGCACACTCGAGCTCTAGCGCCCAAGTCCTCACTTCCATCTCAACCTTCTCCAACCATGTCCGGAGCGGGAGGCAAGTGGATGGTCTCCTCCGTCACGGAGGGAGACGTCAAAAAACTGAGGAGAGCCGGATACCTTCCGGACGACGTCGCGCACCGACTCCTAGATGAGGGGCAGCTCATCCCCACCCCAAGGCCCCATGAGCGGGTGGTATTCCTCACCCATTTCCTCCGCGGACTGGGATTCCCTCTCCATCCCTTCATCCGGGGGCTCATGTTTTATTACGGCCTGGATTTCCACGATCTGGCCCCGAACTTCATCCTCAACATCTCGGCGTTTATCGTCGTGTGCGAGGCCTTCCTACGCATCAAGCCCCACTTCGGCTTATGGCTGAAGACCTTCAATGTCAAGCCGAAGGTGGTGGGCGGCCGCCAGGCGGAGTGTGGAGGCACCGTGGTGGGCAAGATGCCCAACATAACATGGCTCGAGGGATCCTTTGTGGAAACCATAAAGGGGTAGCAATCGGGGTGGTTCTATACCACCGAGCCGCGTGACCCCGCATGGGTAGCGGCCCCCGAGTTCCGATCTGGCATCCCCATGCGGCTCACCTCCGGGAAAGAGAAGGGCCTATCCTGGGGTAGTTCAAAAGAGCTGACCGGACTCCAGACATGTATTCAAAACATGGTGGACAAGAAGCTCAAGCTCGTCAACATAGTCTAGGTTATGCTCATCCGCCGGATACTCCCGTGCCAACAACGGGAGTTCACCTTGTGGGAGTTCAACCCGGCGCAGCACCGAACTCTGAACAGGCTCTTCGACATGACTCATGAAGATGCCTGGAGGGTGCTGTTCAAGAGCGCCGAGGTCCCTCCCCCCATTACTGAGGATCGCGGATTCAGCGCGAAGCGCCAAGCCAGCGCGGTAAGCTGTTTTACCTTTCACAGGATACTTGTTTTTTTATATAGATTGACTCTATGCGGGATCTAAACTCCCGTGCCTTTGACAGGACTGGCAGAAGATGGCCGGACAGATCGACTGTCCGGCTCCTTTGCCCGAAGGCCCCACAGACGCCCTTCTGGCGAAGATGTTGACTCCGGCCCCTTATAAGGTGCCGGAGAAGGCCAAGAAGGCCAAGGGAGCTCGAAAGAGTTCCCGACGCCAAGCGTCGTCGGACTCACCGTCCGATGACTCTGCGGCGCACTCTTCCCCCGAAGACGAGGAAGAGGAAGAAGAGGCTCCCCCACCGACTGGGGGAGACAAGAAAAGGAAGGCCGCCCCAACTAGGGAGGCCGGAGGGTCCAAGAAGGGAAGGACTCTCCTTCCAGACAGCTCCACCGCCGCCGACGAAAGTGAAGACGAGTGGTTGCCCAGGGCCAAGCCCCCGGGGAGATCGTAAGCATTTGGATACCAAAGTTACCCATAGGATTCCTCTGTCGCACTACTTTTCCTAACGCCGAACTCAATTATGCAGGCCGCCCCGAGCCAATATCGAGGTATCATCGGACAGCTCCCTGGGCTCGTCGGACACGGATAGCGATCCAGTCCCGACCGCCACCTCCCCTCATCTAGCCGACGACGCCGAGGTGTTGTCTCAAGAGGCACCGGATCGAGGGGGGACAGTCCCGGAGGCGCCTCAAGGCGACCTTCCGGACTCCGGGATCCGAGGGGACGGGGTCCCCAAGAGCTCCGAGTTCGGCCCTCAGCCGAACACCGCGCCGGACCCTCCAACGGTTCCGAGTTCGGGCAGGCGTTCCCCTTCTAAGAGGGGCAAAACGCCTGTGCCGGTGACCTCTGCCCATCCAGAGGCACCGGACAACCTGCTGGAAGTGCTTCACAGTGCTTCCATCGACCAGGAGTACCGCACCATCATGAGTGCGGTGATCTAGAAGGTTCAGTCCGCCAAGAGCGGATTGATTGAAGCCTGTGCTAGCCTTCTAACAGGCTTCGAGGTAAGTGTGTTAAAATGCAGTAGAAGTATTACCGCATAGATAGTAGCCCCTGATTCTTTGTTCGGTGTTCACAAAGAAAAGCCGAACAGAGGATCAAATAATATCGCAGGAGTCTAATATAAGTATTGTCAATATGCATATGCAGGCTTCTCTGCTGGTGTCCGCCGCACTAACTGCGAAGGTCGCCGTACTGAAGCAGGACCTCAATGGGTCCAAGAAAGAGCTCGGCCTTGCCAAGAGGCAGCTCGAGGAGAACAAGGGTAAGTAATACCTCGTTTATAGATATGTATATATAAAAGGACGCGATTGCAAAATGACAGGGTCATTGTATGTTTTGCCAGGGACCACGACCGAGGTGGCGACCCTGAAGCAAGCGCTAACCAAGGCCGAAGATACAGCGGCCAATGAGCGCACCGAGCGACAAAGGCACGAGGCTCGGGTGGGCGAGGTGCAACAAGAGCTCCAGGCTCTCGTGACAAAGCACGAGGCGTTGGAGCTTGACCTGAAGACGCGAGAGTCTGAGCTTGCCGCAGCCCGTGAGAGCGCGAAGAGTGCCAACGCCGAGGCCCAGAAGGCCCTTCAGGAGATCAACGCGATGAAGAAGATAGCGGCGGGTAAGGCTTTCTATATGCAAAGCAAGCATGTAAAAGTGAATTACCGATTACTTACCCGAATCCGGAGCTCTTCAGGAGCATTCACAGATTTGCCCCGCAGTGTGTCCGATGCCGCACAATTTTACCAGGCTGAGGACGGAAGCTCGAGAAGCTGTTCTGGTCTCAGTATGCTAAGGCCGAACATCCGGTGTCAATGAGCGACCAGCTGAAGCAGATGGTCGAGCTACATAAGGTGGCCAATCAGGCCATGAAGGGCTTCATAGTCCGGTTGTGGCTTGGCGACGCCCTTCCGAACAGCTTCTTCGGCCTGGTGAGGCGGCTTGTGGATGCCTGCCCTCGGTTGGAGGTCATCAAGTGATCCGTCTGCATAGAGGGTGCACGCCGGGCTTTCGCCGGTGTAAAAATGCAGTGGGTCAAGCTAGACGCCGTGAAGCTGATCAAGGAGGGGCCGCCGGAGGGCAAGGAGCACCGCCACCCCGAGATGTACTACGAGGGTGTTCTACCAGGTGTCCGTCTTATCGCGGATGAGTGTTCACAAAATGTAATATTTGAATGAGACTTGCTCGTGTTGTCCTGTATGTATGAAAACTTGTATCATATTCGCTATGCAACGCTTGTTAGAATTTAAAATATTACCTTCTGTTTGGCTGTTTATCCAATCTAAGAGATGGCTAGTCCTCGGCTTCTGCCCCCATGCCACGAGTGCTGGGGTGTTCGGGATAAACCTGAGCACTCTTGTTCCCATGTTTGGGTCCTTCAAGGGAGGTGCCCAGCACAACGAATAAGGCAACCGGACTAATAATGCTTTGTCACTCTCACTTAGCCATAGAATTCTATAATTTTAAATTTCGGCGAAGCCCCTGGTATTCGGAAGGCCGAATTCGGGGCGCGATACACGCCTGTAAGCCGGACAGAGCCAGCCCCTTGCCCTAAGCGGCATAAGTCTTTAGGGACTCGAAAAACCTCGCCGAACAGCGACCAGTCTCTCGCCTTATCATGACAGTCAGTTTTAGCTTTCTCTACTGAGGTGCTCAGCCTGGCAGAACCGGGGCACAATCGCAGTAGTTCTCCTAGCGCTACCTTAGCCGATAGAGCGGAATGTAAGGTACCAAAACATAGGAACCGGGCAAACCCAACATTTGACCAAAGACATGATTTGGAGCTGATGCATATAATGCTATAAGTTCGGGGTGCCGCACTTGTGAAAGTGTTCGGACTTTTCACACCGTGTTGTGGGGTATGTGAGCCCCTGGTGTGTTGGTCGTACCAGAGTGTACGGTTGCAAGGCGTCATTAATGAACACATAGATATATATATATAACAAGAATGCAATAATAGCTATAATGTCATGCATTGTTTATTGCAAAATTGCGTTAAAGCAGAGTGATACAGATAGTGCGATAAGCAAAAGAGTAGGACTATGTCCCTTCCAAGGGCGAGCTGAGGAATGATATGAAATCTGTAGTCAACCTGGGAATTCCATTGTATAACGTAGATGTCTGCCTCCTTGGTTGTTGTATCATGTGTTCGGCAATAGAGCTGCCGGACAGTGTGTCCAGAGATTAAAGTCCTGAAAGGAAAAGAAAAATGACCAAACGGGAAGCCCCTAGTGCGGTTTAGGCCGCGTTTTGGGGCGTGCCGCAGTTGTGCCCCCCTCCCCACCTGTGCCCATGGTATTTTTAATGCGTAATTATGTACGCGCGGCACGAATATCGCCGTTGGGCTGGGATTGGGGTGGCCGCCGTATTGCTACGCGAGCTCACATCGCGCCAGGCGGTCTATTTGCCGATTACCCCGAGCGCGCTTGAAGGTGTCCGGGCTATGAAACGCCGAACTGGTAGATTGCCTTGAGAGGCTGCTTTGCGCTTCTGCTGCGAGGGCCGCGGTGTGCTCCTCTGTTCGGAGAGAGCGCTCTGTGTTTCCATTGACTGTAATAACTCCGTGAGGTCCTGGCATCTTGAGCTTGAGGTATGCATAATGCGGTACCGCATTGAATCTAGCAAATGCGGTTCGTCCGAGCAGCGCGTGATAACCACTGCGAAACGGGACTATATCGAAGATTAACTCTTTGCTTCGGAAGTTATCCGGGGATGCGAAGACCACTTCTAGTGTAATTGAGCCTGTGCAATGGGCCTCTATGCCTGGAATGACGCCCTTAAAGGTCATTTTTGTGGGTTTGATCCTTGAGGGGTCTATACCCATTTTGCACACTGTGTCCTGATAAAGCAGGTTCAGGCTGCTGCCGCCATCCATAAGGACTCGAGTGAGGTGAAATCCGTCGATGATTGCGTCTAGGACCAGTGCGGCGAATCCGCCTTGACAGATACTAGTGGGATGATCCCTGCGATCGAAGGTGATCGGATAGGAGGACCAAGGGTTGAACTTTGGGGCGACTGGCTCCAATGCATATACGTCCCTGAGCGCACGCTTTCGCTCCCTCTTGGGGATGTGGGTTGCGTATATCATGTTCACCGTCCGCACTTGTGGGGGAAACCTCTTCTGTCCTCCAGTGTGCGGCTGCCGGGGTTCTTCCTCGTCATCGCTATGCGGCCCCTTGTCCTTGTTTTCGGCAATTAATTTGCCGGCCTGCTTGAACACCCAACAATCCCTGTTGGTGTGATTGGCTGGCTTGTCTGGGGTGCCGTGTATTTGACACGAGCGATCGAGTATGCGGTCCAAGCTGGATGGACCCGGCGTACTTTGTTTAAATGGCTTTTTCCGCTGACCGGATTTAGAGCCTTTGAATCCGGCATTGACTGTCGTATCTTCAGTATTTTCGCTATTAATGCGGCACTTATGCTTTTTGCGACATGACCTGCTATTGCCGTCCTTGGTATCTGAGGTACCATGGTTCTTTGATATGTTATTACTGCGAGCCAGCCAGCTGTCTTCTCCCGCACAAAAGCGGGTCATGAGCGTCGTGAGAGCTGCCATAGATTTCGGCTTTTCCTGACCAAGCTGCCTGGCTAGCCACTCGTCTCAGATGTTTTGCTTGAAAGCTGCTAAGGCCTCCGCATCCGGACAGTCGATGATTTGATTTTTCTTTGTGAGGAATCGAGTCCAGAATTGCCTGGCCGACTCTTCTGGCTACTGAATTATGTGGCTTAGATCATCGGCGTCTGGTGGTCGCACATAAGTGCCCTGAAAGTTGTCGAGGAATGCGGCTTCCAGATCTTCCCAATAGCTAATGGAGTCCGCTGGCAAGCTATTAAGCCAATGTCGCGCTGGTCCTTTGAGCTTTAGTGGGAGGTATTTAATGGCATGTATGTCATCACCGCGGGCCATGTGGATGTGGAGGAGGAAGTCCTCAATCCATACTGCGGGATCTGTTGTGTCGTTGTATGATTCAATGTTTACAGGTTTGAAACCTTCTGGGAATTGATGTTCCATTACTTCGTCTGCGAAGCATAAAGGGTGTGCGGCGCCTCTGTATTGGGCTATATCGCGACGCAGCTCGAATGGGTCTGGCCCGCTGTGTTCGGGCCGGCCGGATTTGCTTTTACTGTATTCGGCGTGATGTTTACCGTCTCGCAGAGTGGTGCGCCCTCGTGATCCGTAGATCAATCTTGAATGCTTTGCTTTGTCCTCCAATATGTCTCGCAGGTCTGGCGTATCTCCCCATGCCTTTTTATTTGAATGGCATTAGGGTGGAGGCTGAGCTTTCGGCTGGAATGTCTCTCTATCGCGGCCACGAGGTGGCCGATCAGCCATATCATACACTTCTTCCTCCAGTCGGGGTAGTAACCTACGCCTTGGGTAACTCTTGGAGGGGCGCTCGAGTTTATAGTTCTCGGCTGCGAGGATTTCAGTCCATTTGTCAGCTAGCAGATCTTGATCATCTTGAAGCTGATGCTGCTTTTTCTTCAGGCTATTTGTCGTGGCCATAAGCCGGCGCTTGAAGCGCTCTTGTTCGACGGGATCCTCTGGGATGGTGAATTCATCGTCGTCGAGGCTTGCCTCGTCTTCGGAGGGGGGCATGTAATTGTCATCCTCCTCCTCTCCATCTGCCGCTCTCTCAGGAGAGCTGGCTCCTTCATCCTCCTGCTCTAAATCTTGCTGGAGGGGATTGTTGTTGTCTTTGGCGATATCCAGAGTGTTATTATCTGCTGTGCCGGTATCACCACTTTTGCTTTGGCGGGACTTAGAGCAGCGCCGCTGACGTCGGCACTTGGATTGCTTCTTGGAGGGGTCATCCTCCGCTATCTCGTCGCCATTGCCTTCGTTGGGTGTATCCACCATGTATATGTCATATGACGAGGTCGCTTTCCAGTGCCCTATAGGCGCTGGTTTGTGTTCGTCTCCTACATCGTTGTCCATACCGTCGATGTCTTCGGAGTCGAAGTCGAGCATGTCGGTTAAATCATCGACAGTGGCTACGAAGTGGGTGGTGGGTGGGCGTCGAATTTCTTCTTCTTCCGCATCCCAATCTTGTTGGCCATAATCCGTCCAGGGCTCTCCTGACAAAGAGAGAGTCCTTAGTGAATTCAGAATGTCGCCGAGGGGCAAGTGCTGAAAGATATCCGCGGCGGTGAATTCCATGATCGGCGCCCAATCGGATTCGATTGGCAGGGGCGCGGACGGTTCGGAGTCCGGGAAAGAGTCTGGCACCTTGGAGTCACGGGCTGCACAGAGGTTTATGCTGGTGTTTGGCTCGATCGCCGTCGAGACTGCAGCCCCTGAGGCGGTGTCTAGCCACCCGTCCTTGATTGGTGCAGTTTGCTCCGAGCTAAGGGTCGGAGCTAATGCGGGCGTGGCCTCTGGGGTACTGTTCGGCGGCAGAGCTAGGTCATACCCATCGCGACAGTGGGGCGCGCCCAATTGTGGCTCGAATCCATCGAAGATCAAGTCTTTGCGGATGTCGGCCGTGTATTTCAAACTTCCAAATCTGACCTGATGGCCAGGGGCGTAGCTTTCAATCTGCTCCAGATGGCCAAGCGAATTAGCCCACAGTGCAAAGCCGTCGAATACGAAGATTTGTCCGGGGAGAAAAGTCTCACCCTGGACTGCATCGCTATCGATGATAATAGGAGCCATCAAGCCTAACAGCGATGACACAGAGGAACTCTCAATGAAAGCACCAATGTCGGTGTCAAAACTGGTGGATCTCGGGTAGGGGGTCCCGAACTGTGCGTCTAGGCTGGATGGTAACAGGAGGCAGGGGACACGAAGTTGTACCCAGGTTCGGGCCCTCTTGATGGAGGTAAAACCCTACGTCCTGCTTGATTAATATTGATGATATGGGTGTTACAAGAGTAGATCTACCACGAGATCAGAGAGGCTAAACCCTAGAAGCTAGCCTATGGTATGATTGTATGTTGTGATTGTTGTCCTACGGACTAAAACCCTTCGGTTTATATAGACACCGGAGAGGGTTAGGGTTACACAAGGTCGATTACAAAGGAGGAGATATCCATATACGTATTACCTAGCTTGCCTTCCATGCCAAGTAGAGTCCCATCCGGACATGAGACGAAGTCTTCAATCTTGTATCTTCATAGTCTAACAGTCCGGCCAATGGAGATAGTCTGGCTGTCCGGAGACCCCCTAATCCAGGACTCCCTCAGGTAGCATCACCTGCACTGGTATCCTCGGCACCTGCAACTGTTTGGAAGTATCCGTGAGTCATGAGGACTCAACAATCTCACACCCGCGAGATCAAGACTATTTGAGCATATGGGTAGGAGAAGGTAGTGAGGTGGAGCTGCAGCAAGCACTATGCATATATGGTGGCTAACATACGCAAATAAGAGCGAGAAGAGAAGCAACACAACGGTCAATAAGCTAGAAGTGATCAAGAAATGATCCCGAAACTACTTACGTTCAAGCATAACACAAGACCGTGTTCACTTCCCGGACTCCGCCGAAAAGAGACCATCACGGCTACACACGCAGTTGATTCATTTTAATTAAGTCAAGTGTCAAGTTCTCTACAGCCGGATATTAACAAATTCCCATCTGCCACATAACCGCGGGCACGGCTCTCGAAAGTTTATGCCCTACGGGGGTGTCCCAACTTAGCCCATCACCAGCTCTCACGGTCAACGAAGGATATTCCTTCTACCGGGAAGACCCAACCAGTCTCGGAATGCCGGTTACAAGACATTTCGACAATGGTAAAACAAGACCAGCAAAGCCGCCCGATGTGCCGACAAATCCCGATAGGGGTCGCACGTATCTCGTTCTCAGGGCACACCAGATAGGTCAAGCTACAAGTAAAACCAGCCCTCAAGTTGCCCGAGGTGGCCCCGCAGGTTGCCTGTTTTGGACCAACACTCGGAGGAGCACTGGCCCGGGGGGGTTAAAATAAAGATGACCCTTGAGTCTGCAGAACCCAAGGGAAAGGTATATGGTGGTAGGTTGGCAAATGGTAAAACCAAGGTTGGGCCTTGCTAGAGGAGTTTTATTCAAAGAAAAATGTCAATGGGTTCCCATAACACCCAACCGTGTAAGGAATGCAAAATCATGGAACATAACAGCGGTATGATGGAAACTAGGGCGGCAAGAGTGGAACAAAACAACAGGCAAAAGGCCGAGCCTTCCACCCTTTACCAAGTATATAGATGCATTAAAATAAATAAGATATAATAATGATATCCCAACAATATCCATGTTCCAACATGGAGCAAACTTCATCATCACCTGCAACTAGCAACGCTATAAGAGGGGCTGAGCAAAAGCGGTAACATAGCCAAACAACGGTTTGCTAGGAAGGTGGGTTAGAGGCTTGACATGGCAATATGGGATGCATGATATAACAAGTGGTAGGTAGCGCGACATAACGATAGAACGAACAACTAGCAAGCAAAGATAGAAGTGATTTCGAGGGTATGGTCATCTTGCCTGCAAAGTTCTCAAAGTTGTCGAAAGCTTGATCCTTGTTAGCGTACTCAACAGGTTCCTCGTTAACGTACTTGTCTCCCGGCTCTACCCAAGGCAAGAACACAAACAATGGAACAACAATCAATCACGGTGCAATGCACAAGCAACCTGATGCAAAGCATTGCATGATATGCAATGCATATGTGTGCTCCGGAAGGACAAGAATGATCAAGGCATCAACTTGGCAAACCAAGTATGCCGCTGGAAAGATGAGGTGATTTTGGTCGAAATCGATATAACGATCACCGGAAAGGGATGCACGGTTTGCAAATGGCAAGAAAAATAAGAATGACGCAAATCTGCGATTAACATCATGATGGCACTTAGAATGCAACAAGAAACTAAGCTACTGCGCTCCAACATAGCAAAAAAGCATATGGAAGTGCTATACAAGAGATGCTTGACAAAACATGAACAATGAGCTATGGCTAAAACACTTAAGAACAGGTTCAAACAAGCATGGCAAAAGTGCAAAAGATATAAGCTTCACAGACTTTGTGAAAATACTAACATGTCAAAAACAACATCAGGAAGCAATGTTTAGAGCAAGCAAACAACATGATACAAGAACATATCATAGCAAACAAGGGCACGGAATGATTCTACTAAATGCATAGAACAAAAGTCCCTTACTGAACATGAGCCAAAATGGCACAAAAGATATGATGGCACCCATGTAAACATAGCAAGTTTTATTAACAGTTTCAGACTTAGAAGAAAAACAGAGCATGGCATAAACAGATTTATGGTAGCAACTTTGCAAGCTCATGCGACTTGCCACAAAGAATTACATGACAACATAAGCATGCCAATAGCAAGATGACATGTTCATGAAGTTAACCATGGCAAGAGAAAGTTTATAGGGTACATGCATCACTAGCAACAACCATGGCAATATTGATTAACATGTTAACAATCTGCCAGGAACATTTTATAGCAAAAGTAGAGCAAAAAAAGACATGCTAGAGAACTACATAATTTCAAAAAGGTCATTAATGGATAGAGCATAACCACATTTTCAAAACATCCTTACTGAAGTATCTCAAAATAAGCATCTATCTCATGGTAGTATCAAGTTTACATGGCATCAAAATAACAGCAGGAAAAAGACAGCAAAATCGTAAGTCCCTGAAAACATCGACATTATGAAGCCTACTTTGCATGCTTGTGCTAGTCACCACATAGATCAAAAAAATACGAGACTTGCACCCCTGTAAATATGACGTGATTTAGTTCCAAACACATGTAGGCCTCATGCTCATAGAATGCACACATCAAAGGCAACAAAAATGACAAATCACCATGTTCTGTTAAGAACCAGCAGTTAACATTTTATAGCACTCTTGCAACAATGAAAATGGCATAATAATGGACAGTAATATGCACGGAAATGGTGCTAACATGAAGAGCTCAACGAGATGAACAATTTGACATATCATATGCAAGATTTGGGGCCACGGTCACCGAGATACGACATGATGAAGGGGGCATAAAAACATTTGGGACTTGGGAAAAATTTTGGGGCCAACCTCATTGAAACTGGATCTAGGGTTTTTGGTGGCGCATTCTTCGAGGTTTGTCGGGGTTCGCCGGAGATGGAGGTTGCGGTGGCCGGAGAGGTCGGGGAAGATGGCCGGAGAGGGGGGGCCGGCCGGATCTGGTCGTCGGGGCACCCGCCGGCGACGAGGGCGGCGCGGAGGAGCAGCGCACGGGGTCGGGAGGGCGTGCGGCGCGGCGCGACGTCGAGGCAACGGCGGCGGTGGTCGGTGGTGCGGGGACGGCGGCGGCGGCGGTGTTGGAGGCGGAGCGGTGCAGGCTCGCGGCCGCGCGGGGCGGCTCGGGCTCGGGGGCCCGCCCGGGCCGAGCGGGCCGGCACGGTGGGAGGTGGCGGCGGGCCACATGGCAGCGCGCCACTGGCTGCGGGCGGCGGCAGCGACTCGTCCGGTGGGATGCGGACGTGTCCGGCGGCGGAGTGGGGCGATTTCTAGGGTTTGGATCCGGATTTCAGAGGAGATGCACATATTTATAGGTAGAGGGAGGTAGGAATGTCCAAAAGTGGTGCGGTTTTCTCCCACATGATCGTGATCCGACGGCGGAGAACATGGAGATGGTTTAGATGGGTTATTGGGCTGTTTTGGAGGGGTGTTGGGCTGCAACACACAAGAGGATTTTGCGGTTACCCGGTTAACCATTGGAGTATCAAACGGCCTCCAAATGGAACGAAATTTGACAGGAGGTCTACCGGTGATGTACCAAGGCCACTTGACAAATCTCGACCCATTCTGAGAATGTTTTTCTCCCGCTCACGAAAAGAGACAAGAGGGGTGCGCCGAGTGCATGTGGGAGTGTCGGATTGCGAAACGGACAACGGGGAAAATGCTCGGATACATGAGACGAACACGAATGCAAATGCGATGCACATGATGACATGATATGAAATGCATGACATGAACAAAATGCAAAACAAATACAAAACCCAACCACGAAGGGAATCTCATAACTTAAAGCCGAAAATGGCAAGAGTCGGAGTTACAAATATGGCAAGTTACATCCGGGGTGCTACACATGCGTCCAATCACATTCCAAATTGCAAACCTGTTCACACCAATCAAAACCTAAACGGTTTCCCACTTAGGAGCATATTAGTACTCGGTTATAAATACTACTACTCCAAGATGACTGCACATTCCTCCTCAACTCCTCATCCACAAAAACAAACAAGTCATTCATCGTTCCCTTGCGTCAGCCATGGCCAGCATGAGTTCTGGGTCGAGAGATTGCCACCAGGGTGATGCGAGCATGTAAGCGGAAGCACGAGAGAAGTCTCGCCTCACCGCGAACACAGCCAACATGTCCTGCCATGCGGCCGTCGCATCATAGAGGTCCCGCCACGCTGCCGAAGCAGCACGCAGGTCCCGCCGTGCCGTCGATGCGGCAGACTAGTTCGACCGCGCCACGGAAGCAGAAGAGATGTCCCGCCGCACCGCGACTGCAGCAGAGATGTCCTCCCGCGCCACGACAGCCTGGGAAAATGTCTTGTGGTTAGGCGAGGACTCTTACAGGCTCATGCATGCGATCGTCCATAGCTAGATGGATCAGATCTCCAGCTGGGCGAGGTTGTAGTACGACACGAAAGCATCTTTTGAACAGGCTACCGGCGTCATCCGGCAACTAAATGAGAGCAATGTGAAGCTCCGGGCCGAGCGCAACCTGCTGAGGGCGAAGATCGTCAGAAGTGCAGAGCAGTAGGAGGAGACCACTGCCTTGTTGAAGAGGACCGACATCATAGTCGAGAATCTTATGGATGAGAATGCCACACTGCACATCGAGCGCAGAAGGCTGGTGGAGAAATCCATGGATGCTCTCAAGCAGCATCTTGAGGACAAGAAAGACCTCATCGCCGCTCGCCACGGAGACTAGTTCCCGCGGCCTGCAGCAATGCATCAAGAAAGTAGAGATCAGCGAGCCAGATCATTGTCTTCCTTCTTATTTTGCCCTTGTGTATTTCGGGCATTGCCGGATGTGGATTTTTTAATTATGTTCCTTTTTTCGGGTATTTAATTATGTTCCTAAATATGTAAGACAATTATTATCCACTGTCATCGTCCTTATATTCATCATGCTTGCTATAAGTCGCAGTCGATGCTATATAGGTCCGCCGGATCTTACATCAAGATCCGTGCAAAACTTTCTTTTCAGATTTTTCATTTTTTTCTCTCTTAAATCTCAGTCCATGGCGGGTAGAGGTCATTAGTGGAGACGTTGGGAGGGAGGTGCGCGGTGGGTAGAGGCCAAAGGGCTCTCCTCCCGATGAGCACGCACAGTGGTCTGATCGCACGCCTCCCATACTCCAATAGCTACCCCACACAACGCCTCCTAGCCACTAAAAAAAGGAGACGTGTGACGGCACGTAATTGGTAAGTAGAACGTCCACGGATCAATAATACTTGTGTTACCGATTTCTAACGTGATAGCACTTGTTCCAAAATGACTTTGTTGATTGTCAATGTGTGCGCCTTTGCAAATCGGACAGAATAATTACCACAACATGTTGGTGCCATGTCATGACACCATGCCAAGTTTCATGATTTTCAGGCGTGTTTTGGATTTACAGGAATTAAAAAACCAAGTTTCTCAATCTTTTCAGCCGAGCCACGACGCCCAGATATTTGAATTTCATTTCCATTTCTTTCATGGGACCTACAAATTCACCCAAGGACACACATGTGGTTTTTCAACCAACTTTGGTGCACTGGAGCATGTGCTTGTAGTTCAAATTTGAATTATGCACATTAAATGCGCAGAAGCTCAATTAATGTATAAAAAGGCCAAATGAATCCGGAATAATTCCAAAATTTAGCACGATACTTCTATTTGGTCTAAACTGCCTGTGTAAAAAAATTAAGGCGGGAGAAGGTAGTGTACGTATGTCGTTTCACACACGGAGGTGAAACGTTCCCTCTCGGAACCACGAGCCTTCTTGAGGGAAGCTCCAGTTTGCAACAAGCTTACACCAAAGCTTGTCCCAATTCAGCAAAAAAAATTACCGCAGCATGTTGGTGCCATGTCATAACACCAGGCCAAGATTCATGATTTTCAGGCGTGTTTCGGATTTACATGAATTAAAAAACCGAGTTTCTCAATTTTTCCGGCCGAGCCACAACACCCAGATGTTTGAATTTCATTCCCATTTCTTGCATGGGACCTACAAATTCACCCAAGGACACACATGTGATTTTCAACCAACTTTGGTGCACTGGAGCATGTGCTTGTAGTTCAAATTTGAATTATGCACATTAAATGTGCATAAACTCAATTAATGTATAAAAAAGTCCAAACGAACCCGGAATAATTCCAAAATTTAGCACGATACTTCTATTTGGTCTAACCTGCCTGTGTAAAAATATTAAGGCAGGAGAAGCTAGGTTATGTATGTCATTTCACACACGGAGGTGACACGTTCCCTCTCAGAACCATGAGCCTTCTTGAGGGAAGCTCCGGTTTGCAAAAAGCTTACACCAAACCTTCTCCCAATTCAGACAAAAAAATTACTACAGCATGTTGGTGCCATGTCGTGACACCATGCCCAGTTTCATGATTTTCAGGCGTGTTTTGGATTTACAGGAATTAAAAAACCAAGGTTCTCAATCTTTCCGGCTGAGCCACGACGCCCACATGTTTGAGTTTCATTCCCATTTCTTGGATGGGACCTACAAATTCACCCAAGGACACACATGTGATTTTTTAACAAACTTTGGTGAAGTGGAGCATGTGCTTGTAGTTCAAATTCGAATTATGCACATTAAATGCGCGGGAACTCAATTAATGTATAAAAAAGGCCAAACAAACCCGGAATAATTCCAAAATTTAGCACGATACTTCTATTTGGTCTAATTTTCCTATGTAAAAAAGTTAAGGCGGGAGAAGACAGTGTATATATGTCCTTCCGCACACGGAGGTGACACGTTCCCTCTCGGAACCACGAGCCTTCTTGTGGGAAGCTCCGCTTTACAACAAGCTTACACCAAAGCTTGTCCCAATTCAGCCAAAATAATTACCGCATCATGTTGGTACCATGTCATGACACCATGCTAAGTTTCATGATTTTCAGGAGTGTTTTGGATTTACAGGAATTAAAAAACCGAGTTTCTCAATCTTTCCAGCCTAGCCACGACGCCCAGATGTTTGAATTTCATTCCCATTTCTTGCACGGGACCTAGAAATTCACCCAAGGACACACATGTGATTTTCAACCAACTTTGGTGCACTGGAGCATGTGCTTGTAGTTCAAATTTGAATTATGCACATTAAATGCGCATAAACTCAATTAATGTATAAAAAGGCCAAACGAACCCGAAATAATTCCAAAATTTAGCATGATACTTCTATTTGGTCTAACCTGCCTGTGTAAAAATATTAAGGCGGGAGAAGGAAGGTTATGTATGTCGTTCCGCACACGGAGGTGACACGTTCCCTCTCGGAACCACGAGCCTTCTTGAGGGAAGCTCTGGTTTGGAAAAAGCTTACACCAAAGCTTCTCCCAAATTCGGACAAAAAAATTACCACAACATGTTGGTGCTATGTCGTGACACCATGCCCAGTTTCATGATTTTCAGGCGTGTTTTGGATTTACAGGAATTAAAAAACCAAGTTTCTCAGTCTTTCCGGCCGAGCCACGACGCCCACATGTTTGAGTTTCATTCCCATTTCTTGCATGGGACCTAGAAATTCACCCAAGGACACACATGTGATTTTTCAACAAACTTTGGTGCATTGGAGGATGTGCTTGTAGTTCAAATTTCAATTATGCAGATTAAATGCGCAGAAACTCAATTAATGTATAAAAAATGCCAAACAAACCCAGAATAATTCTTAAAATTTAGCATGATACTTCTATTTGGTCTATCTGCCTGTGTAAAAAAGTTAAGGCGGGAGAAGGCAGTGTACATATGTCGTTTCGCACACGGGGGTGAAACGTTCCCTCTCGGAACCACGAGCCTTCTTGAGGGAAGCTCCAGTTTGCAACAAGCTTACACCAAAGCTTGTCCCAATTCAGCAAAAAAAATTACCGCAACATGTTGGTGCCATGTCATAACACCAGGCCAAGATTCATGATTTTTAGGCGTGTTTCGGATTTACAGGAATTAAAAAACCAAGTTTCTCAATCTTTCCAGCCTAGCCACGACACCTAGATGTTTGAATTTCATTCCCATTTCTTGCATGGGACCTAGAAATTCACCCAAGGACACACATGTGATTTTTCAACCAATTTTGGTGCACTAGAGCATGTGCTTGTAGTTCAAATTTGAATTATGCACATTAAATGCGAAGAAACTCAATTAATGTATAAAAAGGCCAAACGAATTCGGAATAATTCCAAAATTTAGCACGATACTTCTATTTGGTCTAATCTTCCTGTGTAAAAAAATTAAGGTGGGAGAAGGCAGTGTACATATGTCTTTTCGCACACGGAGGTGACACGTTCCCTCTCGGAACCACGAGCCTTCTTGAGGGAAGATTCGGTTTGTAAGAAGCCTACACCAAAGCTTGTCCCAATTCAGCAAAATTACCGCAGCATTTTGGTGCCATGTCGTGACACCATGCAAGTTTCATGATTTTCAAGCGTGTTTTGGATTTACAGGAATTAAAAAACCAAGTTTCTCAATCTTTCCAGCCGAGCCACGATGCCCAGATGTTTGAATTTCATTCCCATTTCTTGCACGGGACCTATAAATTCACCCAAAGACACACATGTGATTTTTGAACAAACTTTGGTGCATTGGAGCATGTGCTTGTAGTTCAAATTTTAATTATGCACATTAAATGCCCAAAAACTCAATTAATGCATAAAAATGCCAAACAAACCCGGAATAATTCCAAATTTAAACATGACACTCATGTACTAGTTGCATGTCACTGTACCTAAATGTTCTAGCAATTAAAACACCATCCTTTCCCTCCGTAACACCATTTTGTCTTTCAAAACATAATGAAAAAAATCAGGTATACGATAAACAGTTTACTAGAAAGAATCGTGTGGGATGTGATATAAAATATCTTGGCACACCATCTTGTCTAGCTTATGCAGGAAGCTTCGCTGCCTATAGCCCACCGCCCCCGCTTGAACCACACTTGCGTGACATTTTCTCGTGGCACCGAGCAAATTTTTTTGCCACCGCGGAAATATCTGTCTCCCCCCTCCCTCCCACCAAAAGCCACATTTCCACTGTCCCTCCTTGCTTTCCAACTTCAAACCTTCACTGCTGCTTACTGGCAGCTCAGCCTCCTCGCTGGCGACCCTTCTTCTTGCAGTGCGGCCTCCTCGTCGGCTACCCTTCTTCTTGCAGCACCGCCTCCCCGTCGGCGACCCTTCTTCTTGCAGCGCCGCCTCCTCGCCGGTGACCCTTCTTCTTGCTGCGCGGCCTCCTCGCCGCTGACCCTTCTTCTTGCTGCGCGGCCTCGTCGATATGGTCAGGTAATACACACCCCACCCACACCATCCTCCTCCTTTCCCGTCCCACATGCCCCGATAGACGGCGCGACACCTTCCACCGAAATCACTGCCCCCCTCCTCCAATTAAGCACCGCCCACAGCCATTTTGCACGTAGTATAACATGGAGCTCAGTAGCATGCGGCCGCATGCGCACACGAGGTCGCTATGGCTGCCATGCGTGTCGACCACCAGATCTTCGAGGAGCACCTCGTCTTTGAGGCCACCTTCGACACCGCCACGCAGTTGTCTACTTTAAAATATAGTTCCTGTTGTTTTCTCGAGGCCACCGTGAGTGCCTTCTAGTGATTTGTCCTCTGTAATGTTAATATGCAATCTGATGTTCAGTTAATAGTTTGTCCCTCTGAAATGTAATGTTGAGTTAACACTTTGGTCCAATAATTGCTACATTTCGTAGTACTGTTCTCAAGCATTCTTTGTTTTGTTAACTGTACTATCTTGTAGTACATGTGTCTATTTTGCAATGTCGTGCTCATTCAACTGTTTTGGTTCATTTGGTCTACTGTCCATTTAAATCTTTGGTTCAGTTCTGCAATTTGATTTTCACTTGTTGTGGGTACAATTTTGTATTGTTATGCATGTGACACCAATTGAATTTGGCTGTACTCAATACATATTCTACTGATAGTATGGCAACTCTCAGTTAACCTGATCAAGATCTTCCTTATGTGTGTTGCAGGGAAACAATAGGAGACATTGCAGTTTACCATCGAGGTTTGTTCAAGCAGGGTCATTAGGCTAATAGCACACTATTGTGCAGTTGCACGAATCATTCTAATATTTAGGTTTCTTACAATTTGGTCTTGCACATGTAGGTCCTACTGTCAGATGCTTAGACCCACTGTTTGATCCATTTTGCATATGGGGAAATGAGATGTCCATGAATATCAGTCAAGTCAAGAAACTCGGAAAGATTGTTAGGATGAAGAAAATTGCGACGAATAACAGCAAGATCTTTGTTTGCACAATGAAGAAGACATCAGTCAACTATAGGATGGTACTAACTCTTTTACCTTGTTTTTACCCCTTGCGCCATTTCAAAATTTATAAAAGCGATTTATGCATAGCTTTGTTTCCAGTACTTTTCAAAGCAGTTCACCGATGATTACCTCTCAAACCACCTGCATGGTCAAGAGGCAAGGAAGGTATTCATTCAACACCCACGCTACAATATTGAAATCTTGCTGAAGAGGGCGAAGGTTGGGCGGGCAATTATCCATAGCCATCGGCCTAAAGTTGCAAGGGCATTCAACATCACTGAAGGCTCAATATTTGCCTTCCGCTTCTGAAGTTTTCCAGATGAGATTCATCTGTCTATTTACCGTGTATGATGCTACTTTCCAAAGGTTTTTGATGCTGCATGTGAAACTTGGTGCTGTTGTGTAATGGCGTAACTGAGTGCCAAAGCTATCTGATGTAATTTGATTATGAAATCCTGGTTGTTGTTATACGAATATGAAATATCTGGTGTGTTTTATAAGAAATATCAATTTGATTAGTACATGGATTATCAATAATAGGCTAATTACCCTACTTATTGGGGTTTTCTATCGTAGATGGTTACTCATACAACACCGTGGGCGATGAACTCAAACAACTCGCACGGTTACTAGAAAGTAGGCGTGTTCGATCAACTAACAATCACACACGGCTTCCGGCAGCGAACTATTTGCGTTAGGCCACCTTGCACAAACGTTTCCACACAAACAACTGTGTGTGATATACATACCTACGGAAATGTTTTTCTAGGATTCACCGTGTGGGATGTACATACCTACGGAAATGTTTTTCTGGGATTCACCGTGTGGGATGTACATACCTATGGAAATGATTGGGTTTCGATGCCTCGCTTGATCGCACATGGCCCCAACCTGTGTCCCAGGAGGGCCTATCCCCGACGATTTCTGGGTCGTGTGGGAAGGACACCCCCTATCGCCCACACTCACTTGGTGATGGTTCCAAATGTCGTCGCGGAAAGGGGTTAAAAACCGTTATATAGCACGTCGTTGTACCAGTGCTGGTGTGGTGATTATACACACACGCACGCATGCACACGAACTGCATGCATGCAACACTCACATGAACACACGCATCCACGCACGCACACAACACTCACATGTACACACACAGCCACTCACGCACGCAACACTCACACTGATACGTCTCCAACGTATCTATAATTTTTGATTGTTCCATGCTATTACATTATCTGTTTTGGATGCTTTATATGCATTAATTTGCTATTTTATATTATTTTGGGACTAACCTATTAACCTAGAGCCCAGTGCCAGTTCCTGTTTTTTCCTTATTTTAGAGTTTCGCAGAAAAGGAATACCAAGCGGAGTCCAAACAGAATAAAACCTTCACAATGATTTTTCTTGTACCAGAAGACAAACAGAAGACTTGGAGATGATGTTGGAGGAGCCATGAGGCAGCCACAAGGATGGAGGGCACACCTAGGGCACGCCCCCCACCCTTGTGGGCCCCTCGTGCACCTCCCGAGCTAGTTTCTTCGCCTATATATTCCCAAATATCCCTAAACAAACATGGGGAGCCACGAAAACACTTTTCCACCGCCGCAACCTTTTGTACCCGTGAGATCCCATCTAGGGGCCTTTTCCGGCGTCCTGCCAGAGGGGGATTCGATCACGGAGGGCTTTTACATCAACTCTATTTCCATTCCGATGAAGCGTGAGTAGTTTACCTTAGACCTACAGGTCCATAGCTAGTATCTAGATGGCTTCTTCTCTCTCTTTGATTCTCAATACCATGTTCTCCTCGATGTTCTTGGAGATCTATTCGATGTAATACTCTTTTGCAGTGTGTTTGCAGAGATCCGATGAATTGTGGATTTATGATCAGCTTATCTATGAATATTGTTTGAATCTTCTCTGAATTCTTTTATGCATGATTTGATATCTTTGTAATTCTCTTCAAACTATCTGTTTGGTTTGGCCAACTAGATTGGTTTTCTTGCAATTAGCTTTGGGTTCAATCTTGCGGTGTCCTTTCCCAGTGACAGTAGGGGCAGCAAGGCACGTATTGTATTGTTTCCATCAAGGATAAAAAAGATGGGGGTTTCATCATATTGCTTCAGTTAATTCCTCTACATCATGTCATCTTGCTTAATGCGTTACTCCGTTCTTTATGAACTTAATACTCTAGATGCATGCTGGATAGCGGTCAATGTGCGGATTAATAGTAGTAGGTGCAGAATCATTTTGGTCTACTTGACACGGACGTGATGCCTATATTCATGATCATTGCCTTAGATATCATCATAACTTTGCGCTTTTCTATCAATTGCTCGGCAGTAATTTGTTCACCCATCATATTATTTTCTATCTTGAGAGAAGCTTCTAGTGAAACCTATGGCCCCGGGTCTATTTTCCATCATACAAGTTCTATTTTCCATCATATAAGTTTTCAACCTACAATATCAGTTTCTGTTTTACTCTTTTTGCACTCTTTTACTTTCCGATCTATAAACCAAAAATACCAAAAATATTCAGTTTACCGTTTATCTATCTCTATCAGATCTCACTTTTGCAAGTAACCATGAAGGGATTGACAACCCCTTTATCTCATTGGGTGCAAGTTGTTTGATTGTTTGTGCAGGTATTCGGTGACTTGTGTGTTTTCTCCTACTGGATTGATACCTTGGTTCTCAAAACTGAGGGAAATACTTACTCTACTTCGTTTCATCACCCTTTCCTCTTCAAGGGAAAAACCGACGCAAACTCAAGAAGTAGCAGGTAGAATTTCTGGCGCCGTTGCCGCGGAGATCTACGCCATGTCAAGACATACCAAGTACCCATCATAAACTCTCATCTCTTGCATTACATTATTGTAACATCCCAAATTTTCAATTTGGAATGTTATACATAGGTCATCATATGCATATAATATTTTATTTCCATCCCGTTTGCGATCCTAGAAATCCTAAGCAACTCAAGGACTCACGAAGAGAGTTGGGGATTTGTAACATCCCCAAATTCTAAATTTTGGAATGTTATATTAAATAAATAATTCTGATTTGTTTGTTTGATTGTTGAGTGATTAATTGTGTGAAATTGATTGGAATTTGAAACTTTTTGAAAGTTTAATGAGAGGGAATGAAAGGACTTTCCCAGGCTTTCTTTTTGACTTTTGATCTCTGAGGATTCAAATTCATTTCATCATCATAACACTAGAGTGAAGATGACATGACTTCTTCCATTTGGAATGAAAAGGGTTTCTGAAAAAGAATATTTGAATTCCATCTGAAAGTATTTCAAATTCATAAACTTTATGCAACTCAATGATTTTCATGGGGGATGATAAAATGACTTCTTCAAAGTATATGAAATATGAGTTGGAAGTATGAAGAAAGGTTTGAATAAGGTTTGAATTTTTTTTAAATTCAAAACCATTTGGAGTTATTTGGTTTATTTCGGATTATTTTTCTCCAAAATTAAACTATATGGAAAATAGGGTAAAATGATTCCCTACATTATAAAAATGGAGAAAATTTAGTTTGAAATAATTTTGGTATCTTAATGTAATTTTATTTGAATTTTAATTGCATCATTAGCACTTTTTGATTTATTAGAATTTATGTGTATTTTATTTCACGATGTAAAAATGTTCATGTTGTAGGATTTATTCTTCCGGTCATTTTGATATATAATATGTCTATATAAAAGTATTATTGCTTTTCCTTTATTTAGTTTTCTTGTGTGTGCTTTATAAAAAACGGCCGAAGCCAACTAGCCCAACAGTGCCCAGCACCGCGGCCCATCTCTCTCTCTCTCTCCCTCGGCCCACCTACCTCACCCCGCGCCTTCTTCCTCCTCACGCCAAGCCAAGGCCACGCCGAGCTCGCTCAACCGCCGCCGTATCCCGGATCGCTCAGGATCTTCTCCCCGATCTACCCCCTCCTCCAAGTCAATCGCCCCCTATATATATACCCCTTCCCTCACCCCGTTCCGCCCCTTCCTGACCCCCGAACCCCTCTCCCTCGTCGTCTGTTGCTCGCCGGAGCCGAGCGCCGCCACCGCACCATTATCGCTCTACCGCATCGCCCAGACCACCTCACTCCTCCCCGAGACCACCCCGACCTCCCCTTGCTCCCCCGCATCGCTTGAACACCACCACCGCCTACAACCGCCAGGATCATTGCCCCCTTCATCACCAAGCATCACCGCCGCCGTCGATCTTGCCCAGCTCGACTACGTCGTCCCCAAGCTCGCCGCCTACCACCCCCGTGATCGCCGTCGTCCTCTACGTCACCTGGTGCTGTCGCCGTCGCCGGAGGATCACCGGAGCCGCCACACCATCGACGCCAGAAGCTGCCGACCACACCGGAGCTCCCCTGCCCTCACTGTAAGCACCAGGAACACCCTCAGCCGTCGGATCTGTAGTCAACGCATTAGATTAGATTAGATCGAAGAGTTTGGTTTATTTTGTTAGATCGGTTTAGTTCCGGTTTGTTTCGTTTTTTATTCGGTTTAGATCGATTCAGGTTCAGTCGGTTTAGCCGATCGGTTTACTCTATTTAGCCGTAGACCTATATTAGCCTATTAAACGCATGCGCGCTGTTTAGTTCCAGATCGCACCCAATTCGGCCCGGTAGCGCTGGTTAGTTTTTTTTGTTATTTCCATTTCTGTTTTAAAATCAGAATAGTTCTGATTTTATATTGCTTATAACTTTTATGTTTTAGATCCAAATTGAGTGATTCTTTTTGAATTAGATTCAAAATTTGTTGAAGTTTCTGTTTGTACCTTTGGATTCCAAATTGAGTAGTGTAAATTTGAGTTTTGATGAAATTTGTTCAAATCACTATTTTGGTCGTATCTTGAGTTTTGTTAAATATTTTTGATTGATTCTTTTTGCTACTGTTTTGTTATTGTTTTGTCTATCCCGAGTCATATAGTGATTTATTTTAGTTTATTTTTAATTAAGTATTTTAGCAAAACAGTACTGTTTTAGTTCTACTTTTGCTTTAACCTTTTCTTTATAGTTTTAATTGTTTTTAAATTATTTCTTTTTGTCACTTTTGACAAATTTAGTTTTTTTCTGTTATTTAACTATAGACAATTTTATTCTTATTTTAAATTTTTTTATTTTGTTAGTTTTGTATGGAAACTTGTATAGGTCATAGTTAGAGTTTTATAAAAGCTTTTTATTTGTTTCTTTTTGCAAATAAAGTTTTATGAAAAATACTTTCTGTTAACTTAGTTGTTTTACTTTTTATTTTCAGTTAATTTATTAGTTCAGTATTTTCTTTGTTAAGTTTTGCTTAGGACAAAACTATTTTTGTAGTTAAGGCAAAAGGTTTTCCTAGTAGGTTCTTTATAGTTTTCCCCTATTAGTTCGTTCGATGTGCTATTTGTTTTGTGTTGGGTTTTCTTATTGGGTTTTCTTTTGATTGTTAGATTTGCTTGCTAGAATGCTTGCTTATGTGAATGTCATGTTTGTTATTATAGATTTCATCGGAGAGTTGCGAATAGTCCTATCAAGTTAGTTTCGAGAGCGTTGTTATCTTCATCAACCTACCAGGCAAGTTCACTTTGACCATGTTTTTCATGCCTATATTTTTATTGCATTTAGTGTCATCCTTGCAACAACTTCTCCAGTAATGATATTAATTCTTGTAGTTGAGTAGAATGCATGAGGTAGGAACCCACCTCCCTGTTACCAAGCCCGGGACGTATATAGTTTTAATGCTACGCTGTAGTAGACGGGGTTTGGTATGAGTGCTCGGGAGTGGTGTGAGAATGAAGGGCTTTACGTCAAAGACGACAACTTCATGATAGCATCTGCAAGGACTGCATCTTCAGGACTCCTCAAGATTTTGAGACTCGAGACAAGAATTCAATACACACTACTGGGTGAAGGACGGTTGACGGGCACCCTGGAGAAACCAGTGGTTGGCCGGGATGCATGGAGAAGCGCCATGACATCTTGCGGAAAGCTTCACCCAGACTCAAAGAGACGGAAGAATACTTCATGCCCGAAAGCTTACCTGTGAAACCGCAAGTCACTATGGGCTCTGGCTTGGTTGACCTTAGTTATGACTCTGGCTGGGACGGTGCTAGCAGATGTAGAACTACGGTAGGATTGGATGAGCACCGGACAGTGGTTAGAGGAACTCTTCGGAAGACCATGTTTCGGTCATCTTGTTCTCAAACACCCTAAAGTGCGAGAATGTAAAGAGAGGGATCGAATCTTGCGGGTAAAGTGTACAAACCTCTGCAGAGGGTTAAAACCTAATCGATTAGCCGTGTCCCCGGTTACGGACGATTTGAGCCTCTGGACTTGGATCTATCTCGGAACTCTCAACACCTGACTGATAATTTAATTGTGGGCAACTTATGATGATTTGGGCTATGAGACATCGGTTGGCGGAACCATGTCATGATAGAAAACTCTATAGTACGGACTCCAGTTAATTCCTTTGATGTAGGGAAAATAAAACCAGCTTTTCTGCAAACAAAACTCAGTTACAGAGCCACAAAGCCATATTGCATATAGTATAGTTTATCTTTTGTTTTCTCTTATTGTGATCTTGCCGGTACATTCAATGTACTGACCTACACGGCTGCAACGTATCATGTTGCAGATATTTCTTCGACGAGTAAGAGTTACGATACAGGGTTACGGTCTACACTCAACCTGCCGATGGTGTTGATGGGACTCCACACCCGATTGTTTGTTTCCGCTGAGACTTATGAGGTATATATCAGTTTTACGTTATTTATACATGTGATTGTACCTTGATATATACATTGATGTACTGTGTGTGCCAGCATACCGATCCCGGGATGGCATAGATACACAGAGGGTTGACCGTCTGAGGTTGGGTCGCTACAGGATTTGACCATTTTCATATTTGAATTTTTCTCAAATTTGAAAAGAGGATCATTTTGGTTTTAATATTTGTCTCTCCAAAATATTTCCAATATAAAAATAAAAGAGAGGAGATAAAATGACTTCTCCAAAATAAAAGAAATATTGGAGGAAAAATGTTAAAATCAAATAAATATATTATTTGGGATTTTATTGCTAATTTATTTGAATTAGAAAATATGCATTTTTCAAAATTGCATTTTTAGGCCGGAAAAATGTTCACTTTGTTCTAAATATTTTATTTCGACAGTGAAAATTGTTTTTTGGCATTTTTAATTTTTTTATATATTTTTAGGATTTTCTTCGGTGGAATTTTCTTTAAAAAAAAGTTTCGCCCGACGGGGCCAACAGCCCAGCCAAGCCGGGCCAAGCCCAACCAGCGCCGCCGCCTCCCGCAGTCGTGCGAGCGCCGGACTCCCAACGAAGTCCGGGTCGGCCTCGGCGTCCGTGCCCCCTCGCGCAAGTCGCCCCCCCGAGGCCTTTATAAGCAGCACCGCCGCCACCCCTCTCCACCTCGTCCCGCCCCACCGCCCGCCACCCCGCCACCAGTGCCGCCGCAGTCGCCGCCTCGCGCCACCTGCTGCCGCCGCCGCCCGCGCCGCGCCACTGCCCTGACACCCCGCGCCGACGCCGACGCCGCCGCCTCGCCGGAGCCCCGCCTCGCCGAAATCCCGCCGGCGCCGATGACCTCGTCACCGCCTTTTAATCGGTATAAACCGATCTCGGTTTGCCGGTTTTTCGTTCGTTTTTTATATATAGATCGGTTTTCTCAGTTTAGATCTATTCTGCGAGCGTTCATTCGTTTACTTCTTATAACGAACGAATTCGTTCATTTGTTTTTGTTAGCGAACGTTTGTCCGATAAACTTTTCTTTTTCTGTTTTATTTTTTTTGTCAGGGACCTATCCGCGATTACTTTTGTCGCACATTAGCCCGTGATCTTCAAACCCTCGCAACTTTTCAACTGGTCGTACAAATCCAGTGAAACCAATGCCAAAATCTTCATCTCAAAGTCTTCTTTCTAGTTAATCAACTTGAACATGATTTTGACAAATTAAAATTGGGTTTCAAGCAAATTTGAATTCGAAGTTCTTTTGATCGTAGTTTCAGTTCCATAGCTCCGATTCGATTGATTCTTTTTGCAAGTCGAAGCTCTTCAGTTGAACTTTCAGTTTGGACTTTCTTATTTGAGTTTTACCCTTGCATATATTCTTGAATGCTTATGTATGCTATTGTTTGTCTGCGATTGAATTTCCGGAGTGTGAAGCGTGCTACTACGAGTCTCTAGGGTTTGCAGATCGTCAGCAAGGCAAGTAACACTTTGATCATACCTCTTTATCACCCAGTTTTTATGCATTAGTTCCAATACGAGTCTCTAGGGTATTGGGAAGTAGATGATGAGGTAGAACCTATTTCCCGTTTTACTATCAAACCTTGGGAGTTACTTCTGTGTTATGCTTATACTGCTATGCTATGCTCGTAGACGTGGATTGGTTGAGTGTATCCATGACAGATGTGAGAGTTGTTAATTAAGGGTTATCTTAAGGTGGCTACTTAAATACACATCTGGGTGGATTTGTTGCGGGCACCTGGAGAATCCAGTGTTGTCCTAGGATATCCCGGAGTACCCGTGTGATCATCCTATGGTTCGCCACCCAGGCTCAAAGGGATCATAAGGTTATTCATGCTAGAAACTTCCGTGTGCAGCCACAAGCCATTATGTGCTCTGGCATAGTTGAGTATGTTGCTTGACCTCTTTGAGTGGTAGGCTAGCAGATGTAGGGGAAAGTAGGTGTAATTGTCTACCCAGAGTAAAGAGGAAATGCTTCTCAAAGACTGTGTCTCGGTCATCCGTTTCTCAAACACCATGTAGTGCGAGAAATCCAACAGAGGAGATCAAGTCTTGTGGGAAAAAGTGCGCAAACCTCTGCAGAGTGTACAAACTAATTATGGTTAGCCGTGTCCCCGGTTATGGACATCTTGAGTATCTGGTTCTTGGATTGTCATGTTGATCTCATCATTCTAAATTAATTTGTTGGGTTGTTAATACTGTTTAATTGGGATTGAGTTGGAGGAACCTTCTCAATGTTTATCAACTACCATGATAGTTAAACAAAATATATTCCTTTGTTGTAGGGAAAAATTGGCTTTTCAGAAAAACATTATAACCATAGAGCCTCCACCAGCCAAATATGCATATAGTTATATCTGTTACATGTTCTTTGCTCTACTCTGTTATTTTGCCAGCATATTCCATGTGCTGGCCCGTTTTCGGGCTGCAACGTATTATGTTGCAGAGTGTTCAGACGAAGAGTAAGGTGCATTAGGTCGTTGTCGTGCACTCACCTATGCCGTTGGAGTTGATGGACTCACTTTATCTTCCAAGCCTTCCACTGTTATCGTATTTAGATGGCATTAAGCCATATTATTGTAATAAGTTCTCTCTTGAGATTATCAATGTAATAAGGGTGTGATTGCTACTCTGTTATAGATCCTTCGAAGTATCGTGTGTGTCAGCATTACCGATCCAGGGATGACACTTATAAACAGAGAACTTATTACAATTATTCGCCATTCGCCTCTCATTTTCCTCTCCCCCATTTCTGAAAGAATTTTTGAAAAGATTTGCCTTTTCTTCGCCCCTCTTCCATTCGTCTTCTTCGTTTGCTTTTTGTGTTCTTGTGTTTTGGATTGCTTGCTTTGTCGCGATGGCTCAACCAAAAAATGCTGACCCTCACATTAGGAGGTTGGAAGATATTGAAAATAATGTTAGGAGCTTCATGTCTTTGAAATTTGAGCATAATAATTTCCTTAGAAACGAGCTCAAGGAGCCAAAAAGTTTTATGGAATACATGAACAAAGAGCTTGATGATATTTCTAAGGAATTTTATGGTTTGAAATCTCAGTTTGCTCATCTTGAAATTTTAGTAGGGTAAATTTCTGATAAACAAGCCACCTTAGTAAATAAGATGGCCGCAAAACCAGAATCTGAAAATAATGATGAAGATCTTAAAGTGATTGATGTGACTTCTATTGAATCTTTGTTTTCCAATATAAATCATGACAACAATGGGACTGGAGATGATTCGAATTTAGTTAAAAGGCATCCCAACGATTCGGAGTTTTTAGATCTTGATGCAAAAATTAATAAAAGTGGGATTGGAGAGGTCAAAACTTTAAGTAGGAATGAAGCCACTCTTTTGGATTTCAAGGAATTTAATTATGATAATTGTTCTTTAGTAGATTGTATTTCCTTGTTGCAATCCATGTTGAATTCTCCTCATGCTTATAATCAAAAGAAAGCTTTTACTAAACATATCGTTGATGCCATGATGCAATCTTTTGAAGAAAAGCTTCAATTGGAAGTTTCTATCCCTAGAAAACTTTATGATGAGTGGGAACCTACTATTAAGATAAAGATTATGAGTGCCATGCTTTGTGTGATTTGGGTGCTAGCGTTTCCACAATTCCAAAAACTTTATGTGATGTGTTAGGTTTCCGTGAATTTGATGATTGTTCCTTAAATTTGCATCTTGCAGATTCCACTATTAATAAACCTATGGGAAGGATTAATGATGTTATTATTTAGTAAATATGAATTAGGCGTCTCTGAGGAAAGATCTAGGTATTGACAGATTTTGTTTTCCTTGTGTTGTTTGCTTATTTTGATGAATCTATGGCTAGTATTGGGGGTATGAACCATGGAAAAGTTGGAATACAGTAGATATTACACCAATATAAATAAAGAATGAGCTCACAACAGTACCAAAAGTGGTGATTTATTTTCATATACTAACGGAGCTTATGAGATTTTCGGTTGAGTTTTGTGTTGTGAAGTTCTCAAGTTTTGGCTAAGGGTTTGATGGACTATGGAATAAGGAGTGGAAAGAGCCTAAGATTGGGGATGCCCAAGGCACCCCAAGGTAATATCCAAGGACAACAAGGAGCCTAAGTTTGGGGATGCCCCGGAAGGCATCCCCTCTTTCGTCTTCGTCTATCGGTAACTTTACTTGAGGCTATATTTTTATTCAGCACATGATATGTGTTTGGCTTGGAGTGTCTTGTATGATTTGAGTCTTTGCTTTTTAGTTTTTGACAACCAATCTTGCTGTACATACCTTTTGAGAGAGACACGCATAATTCATGATTTATTAGAATACTCTATGTGCTTCACTTATATCTTTTGAGCTAGGCAATTTTGCTCTATGTGCTTCACTTATATCTTTTAGAGCACGGCGGTGGTTTTATTTTATAGAAATTGATGAACTCTCATGCTTCACATATATTGTTTTGAGAGCTTTAAACAACATGGTAATTTTCTTTGGTTATAAATTTAGTCCTAATATGATAGGCATCCAAGAGGGATATAATAAAATCTTTCATATAAAGTGCATTGAATACTATGGAAGTTTGATTCCTTATGATTGTTTTGAGATATGAAGATGGTGATATTAGAGTCATGCTAGTGAGTAGTTGTGAATTTGAGAAATACTTGTGTTAAAGTTTGTGAGTCCCGTAGCATGCATGTATGCTGAACCGTTATGTGATGAAGTTGGAGCATGATTTATTTTTTTGATTGTCTTTCTTATGAGTGGCGGTCGGGGACGAGCGATGGTCTTTTCCTACCAATCTATCCCCTAGGAGCATGCGTGTAGTACTTCGTTTCGATAACTGGTAGATTTTTGCAATAAGTATGTGAGTTCTTTATGACTAATGTTGAGTCCATGGATTATACGCACTCTCACCCTTCCACCATTGCTATCCTCTCTAGTGTCGCGCAACTTTCGCCGGTACCATAAACCCACCATATACCTTCCTCAAAACAGCCATCATACCTACCTATTATGGCATTTACATAGCCATTCCGAGATATATTGCCATGCAACTTTCCACTGTTCCATTTATTATGACACGCGTCATCATTGTCATATTGTTTTGCATGATCATGTAGTTGACATCATATTTGTGGTAAAGCCACCGTTCATAATTCGTTGATACATGTCACTCTTGATTCATTGCACATCCTGGTACACCGCTAGAGGCAATCACACAGATTCATATTTTGTTCGAAGTATCGAGTTGTAAGTAAATACAAGTGTGATGATCTTCATTATTAGAGCATTGTCCCATGTGAGGAAAGGATGGTGGAGACTATGATTCCCCCACAAGTCGGGATGAGACTCCGGACGAAAAAAAGAGGCCAAAAAAATGAGAGAAGGCCCAAATAAAAAATGAGAGAAAAGAGAGAAGGGGCAATGCTACTATCCTTTTACCACACTTGTGCTTCAATGTAGCACCAGGATCTTCATAGAGAGTCTCATATATTGTCACTTTCATATACTAGTGGGAATTTTTCATTATAGAACTTGTCTTGTATATTGCAATGATGGGCTGCATCAAAAATTGCGCTAGGTCTTCATGAGCAAGCAAGTTGGATGCACACCCACTTAGTTTCTTTTTGAGCTTTCGTAAACTTATAGGTCTAGTGCATCCGTTGCATGGCAATACCTACTCACTCACATTGATATCTATTGATGGGCATCTCCATAGCCCGTTGATACGCCTAGTTGATGCGAGACTATCTCCCTCTTTTTTGTCTTCTCCACAACCACTGTCTATTCCACCTATAGTGTTATGTCCATGGCTCATGCTCATGTATTACGTGAAAGTCGAAAAGGTTTGAGAACATCAAAATTATGAAACAATTGCTTGGCTTGTCATCGGTGTTGTGCATGATTTAAATATTTTGTGTGATAAAGATGGCGCATAGCCAGACTATGTGATTTTGTAGGGATAAGCTTTCATTGGCCATGTTATTTTGAGAATACATAATTTCCTTGTTAGTATGTTTGAAGTATTATTGTTTTTATATCAATATTAAAATTTTGTTTTGAACCATACGGATCTGAACATTCGTGCCACAATAAAGAAATTACATGGATAAATATGTTAGGTAGCATGCCACATCAAAAATTCTATTTTTATCATTTACCTACTCGAGGACGACTAGGAATTAAGCTTGGGAATGCTTGATATGTCTCCAACGTATCTATAATATTTGATTGTTCCATGCTATTATATTATCTATTTTGGATATTTTATATGCATTAATATGCTATTTTATATTATTTTGGGATTAACCTATTAACCTAGAGCCCAGTGCCAGTTTCTGTTTTTTCCTTGTTTTAGAGTTCCGCAGAAAAGGAATACTAAACGGAGTCCAAACGGAATAAAACCTTCGCGATGATTTTTGTTGGACTAGAAGACTTGGAGGTGAAGTCGGAGGAGCCATGAAGCAGCTGTTGGTGTCAAAACCGGTCGATCTCGGGTAGGGGGTCCCGAACTGTCCGTCTGAGGATCGAAGGAAACAGGAGACAAAGGGGACACGATGTTTACCTAGGTTCGGGCCCTCTCGATGAAGGTAAAACCCTACTTCATGCTTGATTGACTTTGATGGGTATAGGGGTTACAAGAGTTGATCTACCTCGAGATCGTAATGGCTAAACGCTAGCTGTCTAGCCTATATGAATTTTGATTGCCTCTACGGACTAAACCCTCCGGTTTATATAGACAACAGAGGGGCCTAGGGTTGTACAGAGTCGGTTTACAGAGGAAGGAACGCACACATCTGGATGCAAATATTTCCATCCACACAAAGGAGAGTTCCATCCGTACAAGGGGGAAGTCCTTCCATTTTGTATCTTCACGGCCCATCAGTCCGACCCATATCACACGGCCCGGACTCCCGAGGACCCCTTAATCCAGGACTCCCTCAGTAGCCCCCGAACTGGCCTTCGATGACGACGTAGTATCCGGTATATGTCTTTAGCTTTGCAAGGCAGGTTCATCATTATACTTCGGACTAATGACAGTCCATCCATGACCTCGATGCTTTTACGTCTAATGCTGATCCGTGTCATCGCTTTGATTTCCGCGCATCGAGTGAATACGAACGGTCCATGTTTTTTTTGTGAATAATCCCCTCGCCATGCTCGGATGGCCTCTATATATGGAGATGTAGATCTGCAAATGCCATCTCACATCGCGAAAAAGAAAAACCGCCAAGTTTAGCCACAAGCAAAGCCTTCCATTTTGGCCAGTGCCCCAAGCTCATCCTTGCGCCCTCATGGCCCTCAAGAGGGTGACTGGCAGAGTTGCTCCGTGCCTCACCTCCAACCGAGCCGACTCCAGACGCAGGGTTATCTCCCCCCTTGCTGATCTAGTCTCCGTTCGAGCAGTTTTGGCCTCAATCGGCAACGATGTGATGGTTGAGAACTTCCCCAATCCTAATATGGAGGAGAGGGTGTGCTTCGTCCCATTCCTATTGCGGGGTCTAGGATTTCCAATCCATCCCTTTCTCAGGGGGTTAATGGAATTTTATGACATTCAACTACACAACCTCACCCCACGTTCGATTCTGCACATCTCAGGTTTCGTAGCCCTCTGCGAGCTATTCTTAGGCATCGAGGCCCATTTTGAGTTTTTTTTACTGGGAACTATGGGGTAAACCCCCACAGCATATCAAAAATTTATTAAGAAGGAAACAACATTTACAATAAGAAGATTACAAGGGGTAATCCCAAAAAGGAACAAAAAGGAAATCTACCAAAAAGCCTTAAGGGGGAAGAAAAGAGATCCACTTCAAGAGATCATCCTTGTAAGTAGATTTGATTCTGTGCTACAGGAGACTAATATCATGCCTAAAAGCACCTCTCCATTTATTAAAACTTGCCCTCTCACTTCAAAAAACCTTGGCATTTCTGATGATCTAGATGTTCCAGCAGGCAGTGAATACCACTTCATTGAAGAAAGGCTTATCAAAACTTCTCCTTGCCTGAGTAACCAAATCAGACATGTAGTTACCAGCAGACCAATCAATTTGCAAATGATTCCAAATTCTAACACTAAAGTTGCAGTTAAATAATAGTAGTCCCTGGTTTCTCTTGTCTGCAAAGGGCATAACCTACAATGAACTCCATCCTCCATGTGCCAGTGTCTCCTTTCAACCATATCCTTTGTGTTCAATTTGTCCATAATGAGCATCCAAGAAAACACCTTAATCTTGAGGGTTCAAGAAGACTTCCATATCCAACAAGTCAGAGGATTGAAGGTTTCAGACACAACGGTGTGAGAATAGAACATCTTGGATGAGCCTTGCCAAAACCACACATCCTTGGAGCTAGGTTCCCTGTTGTGAGAGCCCATCATATCTTGGATCATGTTCAAATCATCAAAAGCCTGAGCCGACAAAGGAAGATCAAAATGCTGGTGCATATCCTGGGTGCTGAAGATTTCCTTAACTGAAATCCATGGTTCCTTAGCATAGGAGAATAGCCTTGGAAATCTAGTCTGCAAGCTACAAACCTCATTACCGAGATTCCAATTATCAGACCAAAAAAGAGCAGTGTCACCTTCATTTATCTGCACCCAAGAGCAATCCCTTAAATTTTGCATCACTTTGCAAATATCTCTCCCCAAAAAGAGAAACAATAATTTGTTCCCTGAGGCACTCTTCCAAAATAATACGAGTCCCAGGTTAGAGACACCCAAGGAATATCTCTTTTATCTAGGAAATTACTAGCATGCTTAAGGAGCAGCGCCACATTCTGAACACCCAGATTGAGGATACCAAGCCCTCCTTTTTTTTGGCCTGCAAATAAGCTCCCAAGTAGCAAGAGAAGGGGCTGGCTCATCTCTATGTTTCCTCCAAAGGCACAGTCTCTGAATCCTCTCCAACCGTTTAAGGATTCCAGCAGGAACAACCAGGCTTCACAAAAAGAAAATTGGCATGGAGGATAGAGCAGAGTTCAAGAATTGTAACCTTTCACCTTGATTTAGGAAAGAGGAACTGGCAGTCATTCTCCTTTCCATACAGTCCACTAATGGCATAAAGTCCACCATTTTGGGCCTAGTGGTTCCCATTGGCAGGCCAAGATAAGTAAATGGCATCTTTCCAATTTGGCAACCAAAAGCTGCAGCTAAATCTAGCATCAATGCAGGGTGAACATTTATTAGAATAATAAATTATTTGTGGTAATTCACATCAAGACCTGTGGACTGAGATAACACTTGCAACATATCTTTCAAAGCCAAAAGCTGAGCTCTGTCAGCACGGAGAATGATCAAGGTATCATCTGCATACTGGATCACTTGGTAATCCTGATCATGGCATGGTATAGGAAGGTGAAGAATTCCTCTTCTGAACATATCATTGATAACTGTTTGCAGAAGATCAGCAGCTATGACAAATAAAAGAGGAGAGACAGGGTCACCCTGCCTAACTCCCTTTTTGCAAACAAATTTTCTCCCAGGGACACCATTAAGGAGAACATAAGAGGTACCAGTGGCCAGAAGCAGTTTCATCCAAAGTATCCATTTCTCATTAAAACCTTAATGTCTCAGGATTTGAAAGATTGCTTCATGCTCCACAGAGTCAAAAGCCTTCTCAAAGTGAAGCTTGAGGATTACAATTTGCCTCTTGGACTGATGGCATTGGTGCAGGTACTCAAAGGTCCAACCAATACAATCCTGGATTGTTCTGCTCTTAATGAAACCATATTGATTCTTATGAATACATTGCATTATCACCTCTTGAAACCTATTTGCAGCCATTTTGGAAAGAAATTTTAGACCCATACTAGTGAGAGAAATATGCCTGTAATCACCTAATTCCTCAGGTGTGAGCTGATAACCCACAAGTATAGGGGATCGCAACAGTTTTCGAGGGTAAAGTATTCAACCCAAATTTATTGATTCGACACAAGGGGAGCCAAAGAATTCTCTCAAGTATTAGCAGCTGAGTTGTCAATTCAACCACACCTAGAAACTTAATATCTGTAGCAAGGTATTTAGTAGCAAAGTAATATGATAGTAGTGGTAACGGTAGCAAAAGGTAACAGTAGTAAAAGTGATGTTTTTGGTATTTTGTAGTGATGGAGAATTATGTCAGATGCGGTTCATCATGTAACAGCCATAACCTAGGGTGACACAGAACTAGCTCCAGTTCATCAATGTAATGTAGGCATGTATTCCGAATATAGTCATACGTGCTTATGGAAAAGAACTTGCATGACATCTTTTGTCCTACCCTTCCATGGAAGTGGGGTCCTTACGAAACTAAGGGATATTAAGGCCTCCTTTTAATAGAGTACTGAAACAAAGCATTAACACATAGTGAATACATGAACTCCTCAAACTACGGTCATCACCGGTAATTATCCCGATTATTGTCACTTCGGGGTTAACGGATCATAACACATAATAGCTGACTATGGACTTGCAAGATAGGATCAAGAACACTCATATATTGATGAAAACATAATAGGTTCAGATCTGAAATCATGGCACTCGGGCCCTAGTGACAAGCATTAAGCATAGCAAAGTCATAGCAACATCAATCTCAGAACATAGTGGATACTAGGGATCAAACCCTAACAAAACTAACTCAATTACATGATAGATCCCATCCAACCCATCACCGTCCAGCAAGCCTACGATGGAATTACTCACGCACGGCGGTGAGCATCATGAAATTGGTGATGGAGGATGGTTGATGATGATGGCGACGGATTGCCCTCTCCGGAGCCCCGAACGGACTCCAGATCATCCATCCCGAGAGGTTTTAGAGCTTGGCAGCGGCTTCGTATCGTAAAACGCGATGAATTCTTCTCTCTGATTTTTTTCTCCCTGAAACACAATATATAGAGTTGGAGTTGGAGTCGGAGGAGCTCCAGGGGCCCACGAGGTAGGGGGCGCGCCCTAGGGGGGCAGGCGCGCCCCCCACCCTCGTGGACAGGTGGTGGGCCCCTGGCCTTCATCTTTTGCAGGTATTTTTTATATTTTCGAAAAAGTTGCTCCGTGAAGTTTCAGGTCATTCTGAGAACGTTTGTTTCTGCACATAAATAACACCATGGTAATTCTGCTGAAAACAGCGTCAGTCCGGGTTAGTTCCATTCAAATCATTCAAGTTAGAGTCCAAAACAAGGGCAAAAGTGTTTGGAAAAGTAGATATGACGGAGACGTATCAACTCCCCCAAGCTTAAACCTTTGCTTGTCCTCAAGCAATTCAGTTGACAAACTGAAAGTGATAAAGAAAAACTTTTACAAACTCTGTTTGCTCTTATTGTTGTAAATATGTAGAGCCAGCATTCAAGTTTTCAGCAAAGATTATAACTAACCACATTCGCAATAACTCTTAGGTCTCAAGTTTACTCATATCAATAGCATAATCAACTAGCGAGCAATAATAATAAATCTTGGATGACAACACTTTCTCAAAACAATCATAATATGATATAACAAGATGGTATCTCGCTAGCCCTTTCTGAGACCGCAAAACATAAATGCAGAGCACCTTTAAAGATCAAGGACTGACTAGACATTGTAATTCATGGTAAAAGAGATCCAGTCAAGTCATACTCAATGTAAACTAACAATAATGAATGCAAATGACAGCGGTGCTCTCCAACTGGTGCTTTTTAATAAGAAGATGATGGCTCAACATGAAAGTAAATAGATAGGCCCTTCGTAGAGGGAAGCAGGGATTTGTAGAGGTGCCAGAGCTCGGTTTTGAAATAGAGATGAATAATATTTTGAGCGGTATACTTTCATTGTCAACATAACAACCAAGAGATGGCGGTATCTTCCATGCTACACACATTATAGGCGGTTCCCAAATAGAATGTTAAAGTTTATACTCCCCCTTCCACCAACAAGCATCAATCCATGGCTTGCTCGAAACAACGAGTGCCTCTAACTAACAAGAGTCCCAGGGGGAGTTTTGTTTACAATTATTTTGATTTAGTTTGCATAAAGCATGGGACTCGGCATCCCGGTGACCAGCCACTTTCTCGTGAGTGAGGAGCGGAGTCCACTCCTCTTGAGAATAAACCGCCTAACATGGAAGGTACATATAGCCCTAGTTGATACATGAGCTATTCGAGCATACAAAACAGGATATTTATTTGAAGGTTTAGAGTTTGGCACATACAAATTTACTTGGAACGGCAGGTAGATACCGTATATAGGTAGGTATAGTGGACTCATGTGGAATAACATTGGGGTTTAAGGGATTGGATGCACAAGCAGTATTCCCGCTTAGTACAGGTGAAGGCTAGCAAAAGACTGGGAAGCGACCAGCTAGAGAGCGACAACAGTCATGAACATGCATTAAAATTAATCAACACCGAATGCAAGCATGAGTAGGATATAATCCACCATGAACATAAATATCGTGAAGGCTATGTTGATTTTGTTTCAACTAAATGCGTGAACATGCGCCAAGTCAAGTCACTTAAATCATTCAGAGGAGGATACCACCCTATCATACCACATCACAACCATTTTAATAGCATGTTGGCAAGCGAGGTAAACCATTATAACTCATAGCTAATCAAGCATGGCACAAGAAACTATGATCTCTAGTTGTCATTGCAAACATGTTTATTCATAATAGGCTGAATCAGGAACGATGAACTAATCATATTTACAAAAACAAAAGAGGTCGAGTTCATACCAGCTTTTCTCATCTCAGCCAGTCCATCATATATCGTCATAATTGCCTTTCACTTGCACGACCGAATGATGTGAATATTAATAATAGTGCACGTGCATTGGACTAAGCTGGAATCTACAAGCATTCAATAAACAGGAGAAGACAAGGCAATATGGGCTCTTTTTGTGAGATCAACAATAATGGATATAAGAGCCACTTCAACAATTTAATCATGGTCTTCTCTTATCGACCCCCCAAAGAAAAGAAATTAAATAAAACTATTTACACGGGAAAGCTCCCAACAAGCAAAAGAAGAACATGAAATCTTTTTGAGTTTTCTCTTTAATTACTACTACAAGCATGGAAAGTACACTAATTAAAATCTACAACTAATTTTTTTTGTTTTTCTTAAGGTTTATTAAACACACAAGAAGAAATCATAAAAAGGAAATAAACTAGCATGGATGATACAAATGAAAAAGTATGAGCACCGACATCTAGCAATGAGTGTGTGAACATAAATGTAATGTCGGTGGGAAATACGTACTCCCCCAAGCTTAGGCTTTTGGCCTAAGTTGGTCTATGGCCATGACTGGCCTGGCGGATATCCATAATAATAGCTAGGGTCGTATTGAGATGCAGCGGCTATCGCCTCCTGAGCTGCAGCGTGGCGACGAGCGGCCTCCGCTCTCCTCTCGTACTCATCTGCCTCCTCTCTGGTAATAACATATCTTCCTTTTGCCTAATGATCAAGAAGGCAGGAGCAGGGAGAGTAATATGGACAACACGGCGTCTGTCAAAGATTAGTCGATACTGGGGAGGTGATTCAATCCTCTCGACAAGCTGGTGGTGAACCATAGCATTAAAGTCTAGGTAAGCAGGAGGTAATTCAATATCATCTTCGTGTACGGCTACACCAAGAAAATTAGCTATGCGGGTTGCATAAATTCCTCCAAAGAAATCTCCATTAAATCTATTAAGATGAAACCTACGTGCAACAATGGCTCCCAAATTATAAGATTTGTCTCCTAACACAGCACTCGTAAGAATACTCAGGTTAGGAACACACATATGACATGCTTCATCTTTACCATTAATGCATCTACCTATGAAGAGAGCAAAATAATGTATTGCAGGAAAGTGAATGCTCCCTATGGTAGCTTGTGTTATATCTCTAGATTCTCCCATAGTTATGCTAGCAAGAAAATCTCTAAATTCAGATTTGCGAGGATCCCTGATACTACCCCATTGTGGAAGTTTGCAAGTAGTGGTAAAATCCTCTAAGTCCATAGTGTAAGAATTTTCATAAAGATCAAACATGACAGTTGGAGAATTACGTGAAGGTGAAAATTCAAACCTCCTCACAAAGGAACTAGTGAGCTGGTGATACTAGCTGCACTTCTCTTCCTCGAAGCTCAGAAGATCAGCGTTACGCAAATATGCGTTAAATTCTTCCTTAATTCCCGCTCGATCCATAAAGTTCTCAGAAGGCCATTCACAAGGACGCACTGGAGCGTCTCTTGGTGGCTCATCATCAGCATCACGCATTGCGAGCCTGGGTCCTTGCTTCCTTGAAGAATCACCTTGGAACATTTTCCTAAGCATATTTCTTCCTCTGAAAAATTCTGAATTTTTTTAGTAACTTCAAAATAAAACTAAGCCAAACTCAATAATATTGATAGCAACTACTCCTACAAGTGCCTAGGGCCTATATCATGCATCAAAACTACTTTTGACCATATAAATTTGACATGCAAGCTCAAGAACAGGGTCACCTAAGCAGCAAAAATTTGCAATGAATAAAGCACTAGAACAAAAACTAATTGGACGAATGGAGGAGTCACATACCAAGGAACAAGCTCCCCAAGCAGTTTTGTGAGAGGTGCTTTGAGCAAGGAGATCGAAAATGGCAGCAAAACGAGCTTGGACTCGGGTTTGAGCTGGTTATTCATGTTCGGGGAAGGAAGAAGGAGTGTGTGGGTGAAAGGATAAGTGGAGGAGGGCCACCGTGGGCCCACGAGGCAGGGGGCGCGCCCTCCACCCTCGTGGGCAGGTGGTTGACCCCCCCTGATGTGTTCTTAGTGCCAAATATTCTCAAATATTTTAGAAAAATCATATTTAAATTTCAGGGCATTTGGAGAACTTTTATTTTCAGGGTATTTTTATATTGCACGGATAATCAGATAACAGACAGAAAATATTTATTTTTATTTTATTTAATATAAGTAACAGAAAGTAAAAGGAGGGTACAGCAGGTTGTGCCTTCTAGTTTCATCTCTCTCATGATCATCAAAAGGAATCCACTAACAAGGTTGATCAAGTCTTGTTAACGAACTCATTCCGAATAACATGGAACCGGAGAAATTTCTAATAACACTATGTTACCTCAACGGGGATATGCACATCCCCAATAATAAGAATATCATATTTCTTTTTGACAGTAGTAAGAGGAAATTGAAAACCTCCAAATATAATCGATGGAATTTTTCCAATAGAGTTGATACTATGAACTTGTGGTTGTTTCCTCGGAAAGTGTACCGTATGCTCATTACCATTAACATGAAAAGTGACATTGCCTTTAGTGCAATCAATAACAGCCCCTGCAGTATTCAAAAAGGGTCTTCCAAGAATAATAGACATACTATCGTCCTCGGGAATATCAAGAATAACAAAGTCCGTTAAAATAGTAACGTTTGCAACTACAACAGGCACATCCTCACAAATACCGACAGGTATAGCAGTTGATTTATTAGCCATTTGCAAAGATATTTCAGTAGGTGTCAACTTATTCAAATCAAGTCTACGATATAAAGAGAGAGGCATAACACTAACACATTCCATGAAACCCTTCAGCTCCATCCAGTAATTCTCAAACCGAAAAAGATTTGACTTTGGGATGTAAGTCTTAATAGAAACCATACATGGGACATGATCAAATGCAGTCCTGGCCAGGGGCAGCACCTCAGTCATGGGGTAGTCTGTAATCCAGTCCACTGAGGTGAAGAACCAATCTAATTTCTCAAGAAGTGGGCTATCTTGCATATTAGACCAGGTGAAAGATCTGCCTTTGATGGGTAGTTCAAGGAGACCCAAGTGCCCAATTATCTCATTGAAGAAAAACATGTCATTTATATCCCCACCAGGTAAATTTCTATTGTCAATGGACCTTATGAAATTAAAGTCACCCAACAGTAACTGGTTCTCATCAACAGGAATACACAAATTATAAAGCCAAGTAACAAAGTTATTTCTGGCTTCACCTTGGCAAGGGCCATAAACAACAACCAAAGTCCACTTTTCTGTAACATCCCAAATTTCTAAATTTTGGAATGTTATAATAAATAGATAGATTTGATTGATTGTTTGATTGATTGTTTGAAAGTGAGTGAATTCGAAACTTTTGAAAGTTAAATGAGAGGGAATAAAAGGACTTTACCAAACTTTCATATTTGCTTTCTGATCTCCATGAATTTAAATTCTTTTCAAATACAAAACCCTTGAGCGAAGATGATATGACTTCTTCCATTTAAAATTAAATGAAAGGGTATTTGAAAATAATTGAATTTCATTTGGAAATATTTCAATTTAGAAACTTTAAGCAACTCAATGATTTTCACGAGAGGAGATAAAATGACTTCTTCAAATTATGAAATATGAGTTGGGAGTTTCAAGGATCAAATTCAAAGTCCTTTTGAAATTATTTTCAAATTTGGAATTGGTTGAGTTTTATTCAAATTATTTTTCTCCAAAAATAAAATATATGGAAAATAGAGTAAAATGATTCCCTACAATAGAAAATTGGAGAAAAATTAATTTGAAATCATTTTGGTATTTTTAAAATGATTGTTGTTGGATTTTAATAGACCAGTAGCACTCTTTGTTTTATCTGAATTTGTGTGTATTTTATTTGGTGCTAGAAAAATGTTCAACTTGTAGAAAATCTTTTTCTGAAAATTTTGATATATAATATGCCTATATAAAGTTTTATTTTTATTTTCGTTTTTTTGTTTATTGCATTCTGTTTTAAAAAAAAAAGAACTGCACGCGCGCCTGAAGCTAACTGTCGCCCACGTGCGCATCATAGTACCAGCGGGCGCCCTATTTTTTTCTTTATCCTATATGGGCCAGGCCCAGCCAGCCTTTTCAGTTTTTTTTCTTAGGCCGAATTTTCCAAAAAAAAACTGCACCGCGCACGCTGCGGCCGGCCGAAGGCCTTTAGGCCCATCCATCTCTTTTCTTCTCTGTTTCATATATTTTCGTCTATGTTTAGTCCCACATTGCCTAGCCTTTGACCTCTAAACCTCTTTTCCACCAATAAATATAGACCCATAGAGCCTCCAAAAATCATCCGATTCGGATTAAATCAATATTTTGGTTTGACAAGATTCATTAAGAAAAATATATTTCTACTCTCCGGCGCGACTTCTAGAAATTTTCTCTTCTCTTCAAAGTCATCTTTTGTCTGCCTTATAAAGGTAGCTTGCTTACGATAGATTGACCGGAGTGTGACAAGTAGAGCTATCAAGAGTTTTGAGTGCGAATCATCTTCATCAACATTGCAGGCAAGTAACACTTTGATCATACCTTTTTCTACAACCCAGTTTTTCTTGCATTAGATCAATCTTCACACATTGCATGATTAGGATCTAATTAAATTGTGGGATGGGAAGTAGATGAGGTAGTACCTATTACCTGTTTATTATCAAACCTTTGGTTGTTACTTCTACGTTTGCTTATTATGCCATGCTATGCTAGTAGACGTGGATTGGGTGAGTGATATCCATGACAGATGTGGGATTGATAATTAATGGTTTATCTAAGGTGGCAACCTAACACACATCTGGGTGGATTGAGGCACCTGGGTAATCCAGGACTTGCCTGTTTTATTTTGGACCGCCACCCAGGCTATGCCATGCTATGCTAGTAGACGTGGATTGGGTGAGTGATATCCATGACAGATGTGAGATTGATAATTAATGGTTTATCTAAGGTGGCAACCTAACACACATCTGGGTGGATTGAGGCACCTGGGTAATCCAGGACTTGCCTGTTTTATTTTGGACCGCCACCCAGGCTCAAAGGGATCATGAGATTTTTCAAACTAGAAACTTCCGTGTGCAGGCACAAGCCATTATGGGCTCTGGCATAGTTGATTAAGTCGTGCGAACTCTTACAGGGTAGACTAGCAGATGTAGGGGAAAGTAGGTGTACCGGTCTATCCATCGTAAGGTGCTAGAGCTTCTGAAAGACTGTGTCTCGGTCATCCGTTTCTCAAACACCATGTAGTGCGAGAAATCCAACGGAGGCGATCGAGTCTTGTGGGGAAAAGTGCGCAAACCTTTGCAGAGTGTATAAACTAATCATGATTAGCCGTGTCCCCGGTTAGGAAAATCTTGAGTATCTAGTTCTTGGATTATCCTATTAATCTCATCACGTTACTTTAAATGAATATTGTTGGGTTTATTGATGTTACTTAATTGGGATTGAGAATGCTGTAAACCATTCTCAATGTTCAACAACCACCATGATAGTTAAATAAAATTTATTCCTTTGCAGTAGGGAAAAATTGGCTTTTCGCAAAAACCTTATAACCATAGAGCTTTTCCACCAGCCAAATATGCATGTAGTGATAGCCTTTATTCATCTTTCTCTATGGTGTGAATTTGCCAGTACATTCAATGTACTGACCCACTGTGGCTGCAACGTCTCATGTTGCAGGATTATCTTACGACGAGGAAGTGATACGTTAGGGTTATGATTTCTACACTCAACTTTGCCGTTGGTGTTGATGGGAATCCACAACCTTTTACTTCCGCTATTTTGGATTTGAGGTAATAGTATTTACGTTACTTTTACATGTGATTTACCTCTCTTATAAATCCTCGAGTACTGTGTGTGTCAGCATACCGATCCAGGGATGACACTTAAGCACAGAGACTTGACCCATTCGGGTCGGGTCGCTACAAGATGGTATCAGAGCACATGTTGACTGTAGGACGTGACCCTAGAAACTGGCAAGCCCATAGCAAAGATTTTTCTCTACAACTTTCCCTTTCAAAAAGACCTTTTACCTCTCTTCTCTTCTGAGCTTATTCAAAAATTCTCTTTAGTGAGACCATACCCCTTTCCCCTTTTGACCACTCAAAGATTCCACTGATGAGACCACTCCAAGAAGTACAAGATATCGGACAACTAAGACCACTTCGGAATGAAGAGTATTTTCCGTGCATCTGAATAATGGAAACTACAACGGTTGAAGGCCGAAGACAAGTAGAATTTGAAGGCTCTGAAGAATTCCCAGATTTATATGACCTAGGAAGGCTACCCTTATGGAACTTGGCAGACTATGGAAGTTGTCACTACCCGAGATCAAGGTGTATTGGAGAAAGACCAAAACATGGAGAGTTGAGAACTCAAAGTTTTGTCAAGAAAACCCTAAGGCAGGAGATATCAACTAGCAAGATAGCTCATGGCAATGACAAGGGCAGAAACACGGTTATCCGTGATGTCATCACCATTGATACTGTGGTCACCGAGCTGAGCTAAGCATGCATTGCTTCAGAAGGATTGGATGGTAGAAGGCTGATGGAGCATCTATCAGCAAAGGATGCAGTTTTAAACTTAGCTGGTGTATCACCAAGATCTGGAGTAGTACATCAAGAAGTTTAAGGTGGAGCTCCATGAAGCCGTATTAGACAAGGAAGCATTTCATGAAGAACTCAGGAACCAAAAGCTGAAAGCAGCCAAGCTAGAGAAGTAAAACCTTGAGATACAGGAGATTCGTCAGGAACTGAAGGACAGTAGGACCATGGTTCATGCCAAGGATAATGAAACCCAGAAGTTTGGAATGCAACTCCAGAAATATTGAAGGACATCGTGAGAGACTTCACATCAATAGAGATGATCTGGCAAAAGAGCTGGAGAAGGACAAGCACGATGGCAAGAAGCCATCGGAGACATGACCAAGACTTGAAGAGTTTGGCAACGTTGACCTTAGCAGACCAAACCCCTGTTTTATACCTACGTTAGATGCGACGTTTGTGAGCTGTCATTTGTTTGATGTTTTTTTTCCGACAGCCACAATAAAAATCTGTCTTTTCGAAACTTTTGTTTGCATTGTGTGTATCCCTCTCTATCTCTCTTAACTCACCCCAAACCCATGGACCCAATAGAGGACGAATGAAGATGAGCTTATATTTTCTGGACCGATGAGTCAGTTGGAGACGGACCGATGGATTCAGAACATGGAGGATCACATGGAGAATAACCCTATAGTTGGACATGATATGACCCAGCATGCTCTTCAGTGCTTTGAAAGAGGTGCTGCTACTTGGTGGAGGATGTACCAATCCATCAATGGATGGCAAGGAGTAAACCACTTGGAAAGAATTTAAGTTGACTCTGCCAAAGTCTCCACTTGTGTCCCAGAAGTTGAAGCCTTATGGAAATTTTAGAAGAACCCGTGATGAAGGAAGATGTGGAGGACACACCTAAAGAGGACCCGAGTAAACCCTGCACCAAGTCTTGCTATTCATGTGGAGAAGAAGGACACATCTCCCAGAATTGTATGAATGGGGATCTAGTAGAATTCCCAACAGAGGAAGTAGAATATGACCCAGAGAAATAGAAGCCCTGATTGGAATGGAAAAGTCCAGGAAGAGAAACCGATTGGATTCCAGGAAGGACCTGAGTCATATCACCTGTTATAGGTGCAAGGAGTCAGGGCACTACCTCAACAGTTGCCCAAAAAGGAAACCTCGAGACTTGTCAGAAGTAAAATGTTTTAGTTGTAATGGAGTAGGGCACTTTGCCAGAGAATGCCCTAAGGAGAAGGAAACTTGTGCTAGATAGTTGAGTTTGCAACAAAAGAAATGGAGTAGTAGAAGTGAGAACATTTTCTTTTATATTGAGGTGTTGAGTTGAGACATGCAATGGAAAAGCAAAAGATTGTAATCATTGGAGAATCAATAAAGTTAGCATCGTTGGTAAAGATTTGGGTTTTATGAGTTGTTACTCTATGAAGAAGAATTTTGGCCATTCTGAGGATATGAGAAATATGGTCTATGGAAGATTTGTGCATTTTAAGGGTGGTAGTACCCTGTAAGAACCGTTGACCCCTGAAAAAGATAAGGATACTCCACTGAGTGGATTTCGGACAAAATGAATACGAGTTTTGTCTCGATATGTGTGATACCCCAAGAGTATGTGGGATGAAGTCGGAGAACGTCAGTTGTTTGGACCAAATGTGATCAAGGAGTCAGAAGAGAATGTTAAGTTGATTCGAGATAGACTGAAAGTAGCTCAGTCCAGGTAGAAGAGTTATGCAGACTTAAAAACGCAAGGAGGTAGTCTATGAAATTGGAGACAGAGCATGTCTTCGTGTGACCCCTCTGCGAGGAGTTAAACAATTTGGAGTTAAGGGACAGTTAGCCCCGAGATTTGTAGGACCATACCGAGTTTTGGAGCGTATGAGAGAAGTGGCCTACAAGTTTGAGTTACCCGAAGGACTGTCAGGAGTTCAAGATGTGTTTCACGTTTCCTAGTTGAAGAAGTGCCATGCAGAGATGGCCAATATTCCCCTGTAAGGACGCTTGACCGCGCAAAGTATAATGATGTTCCACGAAGTGGAATATGGACTTCATAAGTATAAGTTTTTATCTCGGTATGAGGGATATCCCACGAGGATGAAGAGATAAATTACTATTGGATATAAAGGAGGTATGATGTTGGAGATATGGATCAAGGGAAATTCCATGATGAGTCTGAGTAATCATGTCCTAGTTTGCTGCCAATAGAAGGAAGAAAGACAGTACAATTGGATGGATCTAAAGAATACTAGGAAGTTGGAATAATGATCCGTTGCTCGATGATAAGTTCAAGGACTACAAGTGATGAGATTGGGCCATAACCCACAGGCCCCAGGACCTGCCAAGAAGCAAGCACACTCTTGCTGAAGGAAAAACCCTAGAAGAGGATATGCCCTTATCGATAGGAGCAACGCAAAACCTGAGAGTTGTGAAGGAACGATAGATGTTTGTTTGGCTTGCAGAATCCATGGAATTTTCCGAACTTAGTTCATTGACAAGAGAAATTCTGCAATGCTTGTGAGGATGACCGAGTGTTAGAATGCGAGATTCACTAAAGCATATATAGGGTAATGATTTGGGTGCGGGATGGATTGATCACCATACCGACTTACTCTTATTATTCGCCTTGCTATATGGGATGGTAAATCTGAGTGACTTGCCTATAGTAGAGAGACGACGATATTAAACCTTGTTAAACCTTAGAATGGTATAAGAATTTTTCCCTTGTACACGGCAGCTTTTTGCCAACCGTAGGTTATACGGTGAGGATCACCCAGACCCATTTCCTGCAGGAGAAACCACAAATTGTTGACCACCATGAGATATCGATAGTTGTTTAGTTCTGGCGCCAGACCCGTCCGCTAAGAAGACCCAGTCTCGGAATAACCTTACCAAGATGAAAAGACAGAAGAATTGAGGAAAAGGTTATGCCACTACCGGAAGAGCTCAGAGAAGGAATTTTCTCGAGGATCTGAGAAGACCGACACTGTCAAGAATAAGGATGGAGTATATGAGTTTTGATGGAACAGTAACCTTGCTTCTAAGGGTGGTAGCACCCCAGACCCCTGTGATGATCGACGGATTTTGAGAAGACCCCAAACCCTAACCTATTTCTTTCTAGCCTCTCCGAATCTCGAGGTCGAGATTCCTTTTAAGGGTGGTAGGTTTGTAACATCCCAAAATTCTAAATTTTGGAATGTTATAATAAATAGATAGATTTGATTGATTGTTTGATTGATTGTCAGAAAGTGAGTGAATTCGAAACTTTTGAAAGTTAAATGAGAGGGAATAAAAGGACTTTCCCAAACTTTCATATTTGCTTTCTGATCTCCATGAATTCAAATTCATTTCAAATACAAAACCCTTAAGCGAAGATGATATGACTTCTTCCATTTAAAATTAAATGAAAGGGTATTTGAAAATAATTGAATTTCATTTGGAAATATTTCAATTCAGAAACTTTAAGCAACTCAATGATTTTCACGAGAGGAGATAAAATGACTTCTTCAAATTATGGAATATGAGTTGGGAGTTTCAAGGATCAAATTCAATGTCCTTTTGAAATTATTTTCAAATTTGGAATTGGTTGAGTTTTATTCAAATTATTTTTCTCCAAAAATAAAATATATGGAAAATAGGGTAAAATGATTCCCTACAATAGAAAATTGGAGAAAAATTAATTTGAAATCATTTTGGTATTTTTAAAATGATTGTTGTTGGATTTTAATAGACCAGTAGCACTCTTTATTTTATCTGAATTTGTGTGTATTTTATTTGGTGCTAGAAAAATGTTCAACTTGTAGAAAATCTTTTTTTGAAAATTTTGATATATAATATGCCTATGTAAAGTTTTATTTTTATTTTCGTTTTTTTGTTTATCGCATTCTGTTTTTTAAAAAAAAGAACTGCATGCGCGCCTGAAGCTAACTGTCGCCCACGTGCGCATCATAGTACCAGCGGGCGCCCTATTTTTTTCTTTATCCTATATGGGCCAGGCCCAGCCAGCCTTTTCAGTTTTTTTTTCTTAGGACGAATTTTCCAAAAAAAAACTGCACCGCGCACGCTACGGCCGGCCGAAGGCCTTTAGGCCCAGCCAGCCTTTTCTTTTCTTCTCTGTTTCGTATATTTTCGTCTACGTTTAGTCCCACATTGCCTAGCCTTTGATCTCTAAACCTCTTTTCCACCAATAAATATAGACCCATAGAGCCTCCAAAAATTATCCGATTCGGGTTAAATCAATATTTTGGTTTGACTAGATTCATTAAGAAAAATATATTTCTACTCTCCGGCGCGACTTCTAGAAATTTTCTCTTCTCTTCAAAGTCATCTTTTGTCTGCCTTATAAAGGTATCTTTCTTTGTTTTTTTTCTTTTTCTTCTTATACTTTCGTAGTTTTTTTTGACTAACACGATAAAATAATTAGATTATCAATTAGTCTACGTATTTAAACATTAGACCCTAGCCCGTAGCTATTTTTTCTTCCGTAAAACAGCTTGGCCCTGATTTTTCAATTAGCCATAACTTTTTACTCGTTTGTCCAAATCCAACGAAACCAATGCCCACTTCTTCGTTATGATCCCCTCTATCCAGTAATCCAACCCAAACATGTTTTTGAAATTTTCAAATTTCGAATTTTGTTTAGATTTATATTCAAACTTCTTTTGAACATAACTTGAGTTTCGTAGCTCCGTTTGAGTTGATTCTTTTTGCAAATCGAAGCTCTTGACCTAAACTTTCTGATAAGGCCAAATTCACATAATTTTGGTACTATTAGAAATTGTTTTATGTTGCAAGAGTTATTTGCTTGGTTTTGATGTTTTCCGAATCGACTTCTTCGATCTTTCTGGTCTTTTGAGTGATTGCTTATGTGTGGTTACTATTGCTTGCTTACGATAGATTGACCGGAGTGTGACAAGTAGAGCTATCAAGAGTTTTGAGTGCGAATCATCTTCATCAACATTGCAGGCAAGTAACACTTTGATCATACCTTTTTCTACAACCCAGTTTTTCTTGCATTAGATCAATCTTCACACATTGCATGATTAGGATCTAATTAAATTGTGGGATGGGAAGTAGATGAGGTAGTACCTATTACCTGTTTATTATCAAACCTTTGGGAGTTACTTCTACGTTTGCTTATTATGCCATGCTATGCTAGTAGACGTGGATTGGGTGAGTGATATCCATGACAGATGTGAGATTGATAATTAATGGTTTATCTAAGGTGGCAACCTAACACACATCTGGGTGGATTGAGGCACCTGGGTAATCCAGGACTTGCCTGTTTTATTTTGGACCGCCACCCAGGCTCAAAGGGATCATGAGATTTTTCAAACTAGAAACTTCCGTGTGCAGCCACAAGCCATTATGGGCTCTGGCATAGTTGATTAAGTCGTGCGAACTCTTACAGGGTAGACTAGCAGATGTAGGGGAAAGTAGGTGTACCGGTCTATCCATCGTAAGGTGCTAGCGCTTCTGAAAGACTGTGTCTTGGTCATCCGTTTCTCAAACACCATGTAGTGCGAGAAATCCAACGGAGGCGATCGAGTCTTGTGGGGAAAAGTGCGCAAACCTCTGCAGAGTGTATAGACTAATCATGATTAGCTGTGTCCCCGGTTAGGGACATCTTGAGTATCTAGTTCTTGGATTATACTGTTGATCTCATCACGTTACTTTAAATGAATATTGTTGGGTTTAATGATGTTACTTAATTGGGATTGAGAATGCTGTCAACCATTCTCAATGTTCAACAACCACCATGATAGTTAAATAAAATTTATTCCTTTGCAGTAGGGAAAAATTGGTTTTTCGCAAAAACCTTATAACCATAGAGCTTTTCCACTAGCCAAGTATGCATGTAGTGATAGCCTTTATTCATCTTTCTCTATGGTGTGAATTTGCCAGTACATTCAATGTACTGACCCTCTGTGGCTGCAACGTCTCATGTTGCAGGATTATCTTACGACGAGTAAGTGATACGTTAGGGTTATGATTTCTACACTCAACTTTGCCGTTGGTATTGATGGGAATCCACAACCTTTTACTTCCGCTATTTTGGATTTGAGGTAATAGTATTTACGTTACTTTTACATGTGATTTACCTCTGTTATAAATCCTCGAGTACTGTGTGTGTCAGCATACCGATCCAGGGATGACACTTAAGCACAGAGACTTGACCCATTCGGGTCGGGTCGCTACATTTTCATTATTTTGTCTGGAAAAAAACTGAATAATCACAACAAATTTTTGCACTTCAATTAGAGTGCCAATAAAAACAGGTGAGTTCCAGACCACAAGAATACCACCAGAAGCTCCCATGGAAGGAGAGCAAGCAAAAGAATCAAACCTTTTAGGGCAGAAACTTTTAATTGACCTAGAGTCAAAATATGAGCACTTAGTTTCCTGTAAACAAGCTATAGAACACTGACTTTCCTCAATTTTCTACTTAACAGCTCTGTGCCTAGCTTCA